>NW_024499385.1:132181-272800 GCF_017590055.1 Onychostruthus taczanowskii
GGGGGGGAGGAAAAAAAAAAAAGGAGAGAGAGAGAAAAAGGGGGGAATAAAAAGAAAAAAAGGGGGGAAATAAATAAAAGAAAAATAACAGTACAGCGACAGCCGGAGTTACTTGAGCCTGATTTTTGTGACAGATTCCTAAGGATTGTGGAATTTTTTGTTCGTGTCCCTCAGACATGACGTGGGCCAGGATGATCCAGCTGCAGGGGAGTCGGGATGGGATGGGATGGGATGGGATGGGATGGGATGGGATGGGGTGGGATAGGATGGGGTGGGATGGGATGGGCAGCGCTCCCCTGTTGCTGTGCTCCTGCTCCCATCCTGGCGGATGCTGGGGAGGCGGCGGCAGCTCGCTCCCAGTGCAACGGGATCGAGCTCTCCATGGATGCCCGCAGGAATGCTGCGACAGAGAAAGGGAAGGATTTTTGCGGGGGGGAGCGGGGGGGGGTGGTATGCAGGGTCATTCTTCCAGCCCTGCCAACCCTTCCCTGTCCATCGCTGCCCTCTCTCCCCTCTCACACAGAGCTCTGACCTTCCCGGAGCAGCCTCAGCCCCCGCTGCGGGGGGAGGATGTGCTATGCTGGATTTCTCACCCCGGTTTTTAGGTTTTTTGGTTTTTTTGTTTTCCAGGTTTGGCTGGCGCGGGGAGGGAGGGGAGGGCGAGGAGAGGCGGCAGCTCGGCGTTAATGGGTTCCTTGAGGAGAAGCCGAGGGTAGAGCATCCATCCCTGCAGGTACCTGGAGAGCCATGAGCCATCCCGGGATGAGACACCGGCGGTGGGCGGGAGTGCGGGGGAAAAGGGGGGAGTGGGAGAGGGGCAGACAAAAGGGATGAGTAGTGTGTGTGTGTGTGTGTGTGTGTGTGTGTGTGTGTTTGTGTGCCGGGGGATCTGCCGCACGCTCCTGCCTTTCTTCCACCTGCCTGCCAACAGGGAAGGATGGCAGATGCCGGGTGAAAATGAGCCACGGCAGCACCCCCAAGGCATTGCTAAAATAGGGATGCTGTGGGCATGGCTCCCCAAATGTGGTGCCTACTCTGAGGGGGTTACAGCCAGGTTTTCTCCTCTTCTGGAGATGCAACAGGAGGGGAAAAAAGCCCCTGCAGTGCTGCTTTGCTCAGTCAGAGAAAGCTCTCTGAAGGGATCATACAATCCTAGAATCCTAGGATTGGGGTTGGAATGGATGTAAAAATAATCCCATTCCAACCCCCTGCCATGGGCAGGGACACCTTGCTCTAGACCAGGCTGCTCAGAGCAATATTTGGGGAGTTTGTGATGGAGGGGGAAACCCTAAGATTTGGAGTTTTATGGCCTCCACAATACACACAGGCAGATCCTTCCTTCCCATCCACTTCTGGTTCTCCAAAATCCTTCAGCTCCCTCCCCAAGTTCTGTGAGGGTGACGCAATCTTGACAGGGTACCCCCAGGTTTCTGTCAGTGGTCATGCAGGAATTGTACTGAACAGGAAATCTCTACCCAAAGCTCGAGTTTAAGGGGGGATAAGGAGGTGGAGGTTGTATTAAAATCATGTTTGTCACTTACATAGAATCATAGTATTGTTACTGCTGGAAAATACCTCTAAGATCACTGGCATAGGTTGCCCAGAGAAGCTGTGGCTGCCCCATCCCTGGAAGTGTCCAAGGCCAGGCTGGATGAGACTTGGAACACCCTGGGATAGTGGAAGGTGTCCCTGCCCATGGGAGGGGGTGCAACGGGATGATCTTTGAGGTCCCTTCCAACCCAAACCATTCCATGCTCATCAGTGATCTAATTCAATGATCGCCAAGTCCAGATATGAACTCAGCACCACCACTGTGTTCACCACTAAACCATGTCCTCAAATAATTAAAAATTAGTCTGGTTTTGTCCAAAGTAGACATGGGATAGGCTTCCCTTCCCAGAAATTTTGGGAAACCATGTTCAGAGCATGTCTGTTTTAACTGGGACACAAATTGTGATTCCTTCACAGTTGAAGAGTTCTGACCCCCACATCAGCAACAACCCAACTTCTGCAAGAGTTTTACATTTTGGATAATAATAAACATCCATCAGGCCAGACCAAGGCATCAACCTGCCTGTCTTCAATCTTGAAATACACACCCCAGGCTATGCATCCCAGACATCACAGGAAAGCCAACACCAGAGAATTGTTTAGGTGGGAGAACACTTCTAAGGTCATGAAGCCCAGCCATTAAACCAGCCCTGCCAATGTCCCCAAGTGCCACATCTGTTAGATCTCTCCAGGGCTGGGGACTCCATGACTGCCACAGGCAGCATGCTCCAACATCCATCTCCCTCATTGTGCACATTTGGTCACACAGAACACACAGAGATGCCACCAGGAGTGACCAAGCCTTGCTCTGGCCCAGAACTGTTCACCTCAGGCACAGAGGTCCAGACCAAGAAGGGATCTGGACTCACCACACCCAGGCTGAGCCCCCCTAAGAGCACCTTATTTCCTTTCTCAGCCCCAAAACCAGAGGGTTTCCCCTCAGGTTGTTGGGTCTGGATGAATTTGTGGTTTTCATTGAAGTCTTGTGCATTTAGAGGAGACCCCTGAGGGTCAAAAAGTGTTTACCCAAGAGCTTCCAGGCAGGGTCCTACCTGATCTCTGAAAGGACCTCCCCCTCCTTAATTTGGCCACTGAATGACCAGCACAGAACTTTATTCCTCCTCTCATCTCCCCAAATACTTGTACAAGATTGCCTGTGACATTTAGAGCAGCTAAAATTATCTCAATTAAATATCTCCACTGGTTTCCCTTTGTTCTCTTTTCCTTTCTAGCTCTTTCCTTCCAGACAGCTGGAACATGTTCTTTAGACACTCTTTAAAGACAAAAGGGAAAAAAAACCAACCCTCCCTACCCCAAACACCCAACAACTAAATCTCATGTAGCTTCAGCTCAGCTTTATTTAGAAACACAGTTGAAATAAATGTTGAAAGAATATTTTATGTTGCTCCAGGATTCATCCATAGGAGAGAGTGCCCAATAAAGTAATTCCTTTGTGGAAGGTCTGGTGGAGGCGTGGGAGAAAGGGATAAAGGGTTTTACACTGATTTTTGGGGGATACTTGGCACCATGAGATAAAACTCAGCATTGTTTGGCCTCTGTGATGTCCCCCCCCTTGCCCACATGTTCATGATGACAACACCTGGCCCTGTGGACTGACCTTTCATCTTTACAAATTCCCTGCCAATCTGTTCCGGGAGTGAAAATTCCTTCCCAGCATGAAATTTGGCAGCTGCCTCATCCCTGTGCCTGAAGCATGAATCACCAGAGTTAAGTAACAAACCCGTTTATACATCAAGACACAATCACTGTCCAAGCAATCATTCTGTGCTTTTCAATGTGAAGCCCATTATTTGTACATTCTGTTTATATTCATCTTCCCCCCCCCCTTTCTTCCATTATTTTTCTTTCCCTGTACCTTTTGGATGTTTTGCAAAACAATGAAAAACTTCAGAAGGAGGCTGGGATGTTAAGCAGAGGCAGAAAATATCTCCCAGCCCCCAAGAATGGTTGTTTACTATTAATTTTAGGAGTTTCTGGGAAATCTCTCAGGGAACCTCACCAAAGAATGTTTGGCAAGAACAATTGGTTCCCTAATGAGGTTCACAGCCACCTGGTTTGTGTATTAATATCTTATAAATATATTTACACACCCCTACACACTTTAAAACACCTGTTATTTTCACAAATATTTCCTTGGTGCTGCTCTTCTGTCTTTTTAGCACCTATTTCCTTCCTCTGGCCTACTGACAGCTATTAAATAAATGATTCCCAAATGTGTTTGGTTTATTCTGCTGAAAAGGAGGTTTTGCTGGGTTGAAAGAGCAGTGGGTGATCCATATGGGAAGGAAGGTGTGGGGAAGGCACAGGCACTGAGAGTTTGTGGGGGCAGAGCAGGATCTGCCAGTGTTATTAAGGCTGGGGAAAGCAGCAGGACTTGAGCTGAACTGCAGCATTGCAATATTCAGGAACTGGCACAAAACAAATCTGGGACAAGGCTTGTGTCTCCCAGTGCTTGCTCCAAGACTCTCAGATGAGGTTTCTCCTGCTGCCTGGTCATCTGTGTCCGTGCAGGAAATGGACACAGACATTTATGGTTGTGTTCAAGGGTCTCAGGATGAGGGAAGAGATGAGAATTTTGACTTTATGTTTTAGAAGGTTGATTTATTATATTATTATATTATATTATATTAAAATACTATACTAAAACTATACTAAAAAGAATAGAAAGAAAGGATCCAACATTTATGGTTGTGTTCGAGGGTCTCAGGACGAGGGAAGAGATGAGAATTTTGACTTTATGTTTTAGAAGGTTGATTTATTATATTATTATATTATATTATATTAAAATACTATACTAAAACTATACTAAAAAGAATAGAAAGAAAGGATCCATCAGAAGGCTGGAAAGGAAAGGAATGGAATGATAACAAAAGCTCGTGACTCTCAGAGAGTCCGACACAGCTGGATCTTTGGTTATTAAGTAGAAACAACATTGATTAATCAAAGATGCACCTGTTGGTAAACAATGCCCAGACCACATTCCACAGCCATCAAATAGTTATTGTTTATATTTCTTTTCTGAGGTTTCTCAACTAAAATAGGAGAAAAATTCTAGCAAAGGATTTTCATAAAAATATTGCAGCAACAGACATTGCCCTCTCTTTTCCACACAGAGCTCAGGTGCCTCATCAAGATCAGAAAGTTCTGCCTTAATACGTTCCTTCATCTGAAACTACAATTTGGTAAACAAAGACCTCTGCTTTTCCAAATTTTCTCTTCCACTCTGAGTGAAATGCATCCAAAATGCTGCTCAGAGAAGCTGTGGCTGCCCATCCCTGGAAGTGTTCAAGGCCAAGTTGGACAGGGCTTGGAGCAAGCTGAGATAGTGGAAGATCCGTGGCAGGGAGATGGGAATGAGCTGATATTTAAGGTCCCTCCAACCCAAAGCATTGGAGGGTTCTAAGATCTCTCAGATCTCTCACTTTGAGAACTACAAAACACTGAAACATTGTTTTTCTCAGAAAAAAAAAAAAAAAAAAGGGTTTAAACTTGGGGAGAACTTAAATTCTGGGTCTGGGTTTTGTTCTTACTGGGTCTCCCTAGCAGTGAGTTTGTTGGTACTTCACCACAGGGCAGATTGCAAATATGCACCTAGGCCCAGGTTATTTCTGCATTCCTCCATCCAAAGTCTGTGTTTACAGCACAGGGATACTGCGCCTCAGGACAGCAGAGGTGTTATTCATAAGCCTGAATTCCTAACTTAAAAAAAAAAAAAAAAAATTAAAGAACCCCTAGTGCCATCCCCCCTGAATGATGGACTGACAATCTCAGCATCTTTTAGACATCAGACTTCAGGAGGGAGAGGGAATGGCTGTGTGACAGGCAGAGTTTGGCAGCTGGGCTTCATTAACTCTATTTTTCAAAGCTGCATTTGTGTCTCCAGAATAACAATGATGTTTTCCCAGGCCTCATCTTCCATCCCCTCACCTCCACTGTGTTGGGAAGCACCCCCAGTGCCCTTTGGGCCATTATCTCTTTCTTTCCCTAATATATTAAACTGCCATCAAAGAGGAGTTTTGCAAATATGGTTTGTTGCTTATTGGAGCCTTACATTTCAGAGGTGCTGCTGCTGCTGCTGCTGCTGCATGTTTTCCACAATTTTATTTTAAAGCAGTCCATTTTCCACTAATGGGCTCACTTGGGGGTCTGTTCAACCAGAGGGGAAAATGGAACTGAGCAAACTTCCTGCTGAGAGACCTTTACAAATCTCAAGAAACCTTCCTCAGAAACATGAGTTCCACGTTCCTAATGAGATCACTTTCATAAAAATCTGGGGAGAGAGCAGAAAGAGAAAATAGTGACAGCAAAATAGAGATAATCACTAAAAATTATTTTCAAGTAAACCAAGAGCCCTCTTGGTGTAATGAAACAGAAAAAATTCAAGAAGCCGAAAGGAAGAACATGTGTTTTTTATGACACATCAGAGCCAAGTCAGGGAGTGAAAAGCAATCACATCCCAACCCTGCAGCTGGATGTCACTCCCCTGGTACAGCGTTGAGGAAAGAGTGAGGAAATGCAACAAAATCCAATCAGGGGCAGAGTTTGGTGCCAGGATTTCTGCCGGAAAAACTAACATGGGTGACAAATTCGATGTGCTAGGTGAAAAAGGTCACCTCTCTGTGCCTCCTTCTGGGTGATGCCCTTGCCCAAACCAAAAAAGAGTGAATTCCACAAGAGGTGGTGAACGCAGTCTGGAACACAAAGGCCACCACAGCTCTGGACAGGGACAGGAAGGTTGGGATAATTGGGTGGTAACTCTCAGCAAATCATAGAATCACAGAATGGCTCAGAAATGGGTTGGAAAGGACCTTAAGGATCATCCAGTTCCAACCCTCCACCTTCCACTATCCCAGGGTGCTCCAAGCCCTATCCAACCTGGCCTGGAACAATTCCAGGGATGGGGCAGCCACAGCTTCTCTGGGCAACCTGTGCCAGGGACTCACCTCACAAGAAGAATTTCTTCCTGGTCTCTAATCTAAATCTACTCTTCTTCATTTTAGAGCCATTCCTCCTTTTCCTCTCACGCCAGGCCCTTGTAAATTATCTCTTCCCATTTTTTTGTGGGCTGCTGTCGGGTACTGAAGGGCCACAATCAGGTCACCCCAGAATCTCCTCTTCTCCAGGCTGAGCATTCCCAATTCTCTCATTTTCTCCTCCCTTTCATCACCTTGGAGCCTCTTCTGGACTCCAACATCTCCATGTCCTTCCTGAGCTGGGACCCCAGTGATGGATGAAACATTCCAGGTGGGATCTCTCCAGTCTGGAGCAGAGAGACAAAATCCCCTTCCTCACTTGCTGCCTGCAGTCCTTTGGACGCAGCCCAGGACAATCGGCTTTCCGACTGGGAATGTAATCATGGATGCAATTCCATAACCTTTGAAAGCTTCTTCTGCCTGATGGCAGATGGGTATTTGAGGAAGCACAGGCAGATCAGGCTGGAGTGGTAGGAAAACTGGGAAAAAATGGGAGGAGGGGAAGCGGGGACAGAGGGATGGCCTGTCATCTGTTTGTCATGGCCAGCGCCTGAGCCACCCGCGAGGGAGTGGTGATTAAACACTTGGCTGGTGGCAGGAAATGACACCTCCAGCACGGCTCTGCACAAGGTGCCAGCAGGGTTTCACAGCCTGACACCACCCTGGTGCCTCCAGAAGCCAGAGCGTGAGGACAAGGAGGTGCCAGAGGAGATGTACAGAACATCCAGCTCAAAACCCAGCCTGCAGCATTTTCCATGAGTTAGTGCCTAAAAAAGGAAAAACAGCAGGGTGTTATATCACCAGATGCTCTCCTGATCTCCAGAGATTTGTGGCTCAGGGTGTGCATGAACCAAAGCAGGAAGTTCCATATTTTTGTGCTCTTTGCAGAGATTTTTTTTCCCTCCATAAATCTTCCTGGTCATCTTCTAAACATTTTTATGGTTTGGGGATCTATAATAGCAGGGATTTGCACAGATAACCATACACTGTGTAAGGAAATTTCTTCTTTTTTTCTTTGTTCCAAGCTTGGCACTTGCTCTTTTCCAATGATAACCTTTACTTCCTGCATCAGAAGAATCAATAAGCCACCAACTCCTAATGATTTCTCTCTAGATCCTAAAATACCATTTCTTTCTCTAGTCCTGTAATATCCTTCCCTTTGCTCTTTCTTTTTGTTGATTGGATAAACAAGGTTTACATGGCAATTCCCTGTGCAGAAGGCACTTTATTAAGGCTTTTTTTCATATCCTTCATGGGATGAAGGCACCAAAAAACACCCCAAAGAATAATCGAGATGTGAATGACACAATAGGGTTTTTTTCAGGGGGAATGGCACAGGGGAGAGAGGACAACAGGAGATATCTCAATATTTCATTCCTCCTTCCACTTCATTCTCTCCCAATGGAGCTCCAGCCCTGAGGTGTGAACTGAGCTGTAAAAACAGCTTTAATTTCTTCCTCTTCAATAAGGAAAAGTCTGATCTTCCAACTTCTTCCATGTGACTCGTCAAACTGGCACCACAAGTCTGACTTCTGATGACTTTGCCCACAGACTTTCAGTTCTGGTGTTTCACCAGCTGAAAAACCCAAGTTCCCAGTGAGTCAGCTGCTCAAACTTCTAATTTAACTGCAATGTAGCACTTCCATCAAGGCTTGTACTTTATCAGATCCTTCACTTCATCCTTTGCACCAACACTGCTGAGCATTTGCAAAGCAGTGCAGCTCAGCTTTCCACAGGAATTCTGTACCCAGCTGAAGCTTCCAGCGAGGCAGAGTGGGCTGTCAAATACCACAGTTTCCACATTGGGATCATTTCTTCCTGTCTAAGGAAAGCTGGTGGGAAGCCACTTTCCTTGACAAGGGAAAAAGCTGCTGAAGCAAAAGTGGGACAGCTGGAAAGGCAGAGCCAAGTCCAAGCGAGACAGGCATCCACATCTTCCCTTTCCTAGGGAGAACCTGCAGATGGATCCTTGTCACCCACTGAGAGACATCAGGACAGGGATGATGGCAGCTCTGTGGAGTAACAGATTAGTTCAGCCTCTGAGAAAACTCTGGAGCCTCCAACTTCAAGAGGATGTGGAGCTGCTGGAGTGAATCCAAAGGAAGTCATGGAGATGCTCCAAGGGCTGGAGCTCCTCTGCTCTGGAGCCAGGCTGGGAGAGCTGGGAATGTCCAGCCTGGAGATGGGAAGGCTCCAGGGAGATCTCAGAGCCCCCTCCAGTGCCTGAAGGGGCTGCAAAAGAGCTGGAGAGGGAATTTGGACAAGGGATGGAGTGACAGGACAAGGTGGAATGGCTTTAAATTGACAGAATATTAGGAAGAAATTGTTCCCTATGAAGGTGGTGAGGCTCTGGCCCAGGTTTCCCAGAGAAGCTTCCCCATCCCTGGAAGTATCCAAGACAGATTGGATAAGGCTTGGAGCAACTTGAGATAGCAGAATGTGTCCAGGCCCATGGCAGGAGGTAGAACTGGTCCTTTCAAATCCTTTCTATCCCAAGCCATTCCAGGTATCCACGAAGACCATCTTGTCTGGGTGCGACCACTGCAGATGTGGTTGTAAGAATAATTCCAGTCTTGGGTATTTATCCACCACAGGCATTCTCATTTGAAGACCTTTGATAATTGTTGACCTTTCTGGGGTCTGATAGTTGATGTCTGGGACAGGTTTTATGTATGAAACAGAGTCAAGTGTCCACTGAGCTGGTTTGAGTGGCAGAAGTCTGAAATGTCATTGTGTTCGGAGAGGTTTTGGGAAAACCTGAACCTCAGCAGAGCTGAAGTAGCTCAGCTGGGAGAGCGTTAGACTGAAGATCTAAAGGTCCCTGGTTCAATCCCGGGCTTCAGCAGAGTTTTCCTGCAGTTTTGTGTGCCCAGGGCTGGCCTCTGCACTACAGGAGAGACCTGGACATCCAGGAGAGATCCAGCCCAGGGCCAGCAGGACTGGGAGGGGCTGGAGGGGACAGGAGCATCTCTGCTGATGAGGGGAAAGGAGGAGAAACTGGGCCCAGTGGCCTTGAGAGAGTGTGGAGTTCTCTTCTTAGACATATTCCCAAGTGACCTGGAGGTGGTGCTGGGCAAGGGGCTGTAGGTCCTGCTTGAGCAGGGCTTTGGAGCAGGGACCTCCATGAAGTCCCCACTCAACCAGTCTGAGCCTGTGAAAGAGGGACAGGGTTTTACAATTCCAGTATTTTACCCAAAATCATTATATAAAGGGATTTCTATTCCTTCCACTGCCTGTTCCCAGTCCTGTGCCATGGACTGCTCTGAGAAGAAGCAGAAAGGTTGATCCACCTTTGGTGCATGGCCAAGCACGGAATCGAAACTGGGTTTGGGAAAATAGGAAAAAATCCTTATCCATGAAAGTGATTTTAGCATCAATCACAAGTGACATTGAAGCAACCCCTCTCCCTAAAATTTGTATTTTCCAGGCTGAAGCATTCCAGTGTGTTTACCTGTTGTTTATATGGAAAGAAAGCTTGATATCAGGGCTGAAGTAGCTCAGCTGGGAGAGTGTTAGACTGAAGATCTAAAGGTCCCTGGTTCAATCCCGGGCTTCAGCAGAGTTTTAGCAGTTGGAATCAATCAATGGTGCATCCCTGGATGGGTCCAGGAAATGGCTGGACATGGCACTCAGTGCTCTTGCTTGGTTGACAAGGACGTGATGGGTAAAAGCTTGGACTCTATCTTGGAAATCTACTGCAGTCTTAATGGCTCTATGATTTTATCCTTGTGGGTCCTTCCAGCTCAGGGTACTCTGTGATTCTCTGATGAAGTTTTCTACTCTTTCCTGACCATTTCATATTCTTACCCTGCCCTTTTCAAATGATGGTGCTCAATGTGCAGACACCCCACCAAATTGAGTAACTCTGCTTTGTGTTTGCTCCTTTGTCCCTTTCTTATTCCTGTTCCATGGAGCCCTTCAGACCAACACCAGAGACAGGACACAAAATGCCAGCTGTCCAAAAAGACAAGTGAGAAGCAGCAAACCATTGCTCTTCTCAAGATCAACCCCAATGCACGTCCAATCTCTTCTTCATAGCAGGACAGGGACTTCCCCCCCCCCCCCCCCCCCCCCCCCTTTTCCTTCTGGTGGTGCTCTAAAAGCTGCAGACATCATGCTGTCTGACATCCAGAAATTCCAGAAAACACTTCCCTGACCAGGATGTATTTAAAATAACTTTTGCAGAAACAAAAAAACATCATCACCTGCTTAAGCCTTGAAGAGATACCAGGGGTCCTGTGGGGCAAATGCCTCTGCCAAGAGCCACCACTCAAACACAACACCTCAAATGCAACACCACAAAACAACACCACAAATACAACACCTCAAATGCAACACCACAAACACAACACCACAAACACAGCACCTCAACTGCAACACCACAAACACAGGACCACAAATGCAGCAGCTGCTCACCCAGGCTGGACCTTTCAGGCAGACCTGATGCCCTCAGGTGGGATCATCTGGCTCAGGGATGTGCCAGCTGGAAATTAGCCTTTACTCCAGCTGTCTTTGCCTGGATCTAAATTAGGCAGGAGCCTCCTGGTCCCCAAATTGGATCAAAGTAGGTCAGAAGTCCCTGCATGGTCCATGTGTGGGATTAAATTATATCAAATTTTGTGCATGTCTTGGGCCTCGTTTTGTTATGAAAGCAGAGCTCAGGTGTTATGAACATCCCAAATATTAAGAACCGTTCACACACTATGGCTGTGCTGAGGGGCTCTGACCTCATTAACCCCCTGGAGAAAGGCAGCCCTGAGCCCCAAGGAGAGAGGCAAATCCCATACCAGAGACAACGACCTGGTGGTGACCCAGATGGCTAAAATGTGACAATCTGTGTGCTCCCAGACAGTGCCCAGACACATTTCCCTGCATAGCAGGAGACAGGAACCATTCCCAGGAAGTGGTTTTGATTTAATAGGTCTATTTTTGAGGAAATGCTGAGAGATGTGATTATTCAGACTGGGGAAGAGAAGATTTGGAGACCTCAGAGCCCCTTCCAGTGCCTAAAGAGGCTCCAAGAGAGCTGAAGAAGGACTGGGGACAAGGGATGGAGTGACAGAACACAGGGAATGGCTTCCCACTGCCAGAGGGCAGGGATAGATGGGATATTGGGAAGAAATTTTCACGTGTAGTGGTGGTGGTAAGATTTTGGCACCTATCTCCCAGAGAATCTGTGGCTGTCCCATCCCTGGAAATGTTTGGCCAAGCTTGATGAGCAACTTGAACAGCTTGATCTAGTGGAAGATGCTGGTGGAGGGGGTTGGAACCCCAGGATTTTAAGGTCCCTCCCAACCCAAACCATTCCATGAATCTGTGATCCTGTGACTTCTGCTGGGGCACAGAGAGGGGAAGAGGTTTTAGCCCTGCCAGATGGGTTTAGTCTCAACAAACAGGGCAGACCAGCTCCATTTCCTTTGGCCACTGTCACACCCGGTGCAGGGCACCTGCTCCCCCTCCTCACCGGGTCTCTGCTCTCAGCCAGCACCAGGGGATGCTCAGCCAGAGCTGGCACCTCTGTGAAGGTGACAGTGACATCTGGGCTTGTTGGCCTCAAACACGAGCTCAGCACACGGGGGTAGCTCCAATGAAACCACTTTCAAGCCTGACCCACAGCTATGGGAAGGCAAAGGAAAGGTCCCCACTGGTTCAGGAAAAGGTCCCCAGTGTTCCAGAAATCCCAGAGACCACAACACAGCTCTGAGAGGAGATGAGAGAAGTTTTTTGTGGGTTTTTTTTTTTTTTTCCCTCCTCCTTCTCCTGACAGCTCAGTCCCCTCCTGGCTGAACCAGCTTTGACTCAAACCTCAGCGCCAGAAGTTGCCAAGTTCCCCTGGGTTTGGCTCAGAGAAGGGTTAAAACCTGCCCGTGCTCCCGGCGAGGCTGCGAGGGAAGGAGCGGGATGAATAACCGCGGTGGGCGGCATGAGCGCGGGGGTGGCTGCCCTGCCAGCACCTTCTGCAGCCCCCTCGCACTCAGATCCCTCCTCTCACCCCCTCCTCAAGCCCCTCCAGAGCCCCCACACCGATCAATCAGCACACGGCAGATCCCAAAATCCATCTTTCCCCGAGTATCTGCTCCAACCCGCAGCTCTCCCCCACGAACAGCTCTGCCGGTGCCCTTCGGCTCTGATTCTCTGCCTGTTATTCTGGTGATTTCTGCCTCTTTCTCTCAATGCTTTCAGTCCTGGTTTGCTTCTCGCCAATCCTCGTGAACTTCCCTCTCCACCTTTGCTGCCAAGAGCTGGGGCAGGGATCGATCCGCACGCAGGGATCGATCCTCGCACACCCGCCCTGACCTCAGAGCTCAGGAGCTGCTTCTCTCTGCCGGTGGGAGGAGAAGCCTGAGTGGAAATAGCAGACAGATAAATACACGGGAAACCTCAGCAGGAGGTTAAAATCCTTCACTCCAAAAGGAAGGAAAAAGAAAGAAAGAGAGACAGGAAATTTGGATTTTGCTGATTGTTTTTGTGACAGTTTGCATTTCCACAGAGTGAATTTGCTTTTCTTTTCTTTTTTATTGAACCATAGAATGGTTTGGGTTGGAAGGGACTGTAAATATAACATAATTCCAGCCCCTTTGCCACAGTCAGGGGCACCTTCCACTAGAACAAGTTGCTCAGAGCTGCTTTAATATATGGGTTAATTGCATGTCTGCTTTGTCCCTTGTTCTGCCAGTGGCTGGCACGAGGAAAAGGCAATTCCCTTACCCATGTCTCAGTTTCACCCCTTAGAAAACTGGGCAAAGTTCTCCAGAATCCTTGGGAAAGCACTCTGGGATGTACCAGAGAGATCTCACCGTGGCACACACAGACAAGAAAAGACACTGCCAGCCCTGCAGATTAATTTTCTAAATTACATGGCAGCTACAAGATGAGGGAAAAGAGAGGATTATTATTTGCATCCTTGGGAGCAATAATCCTGAGATTACTGCTGCAGGCACAAAGACATTAAGGGAGCTCTTGGAGCTGTGCTGGGAACACAGGAGGGAACTCCCACTTTTGGGGGATGCAGCCCACCCCTGCTCACATCAGGAGAAGGATCCAGCAGTGGGAGGCAGGAGCTCTTATCCAGAACCTCTGACAGCAGGTTAAGCTCAGCTTTGCCCTCTCTCATCCCCTCTGAGCAGCTCAGGTTGGCCCCCAATATTTTGGTGGGTGAAGGCTGAGTTGAGGTCTGAGGCACCAAATATTCTGAATCACTCCAGAAGGATCCTGGGAATACCAAGGATTTTACTGCTAAGGAGTGGTTTTGCCCCAGGGAGCCTCAGGAAGAATTCCATGACCTAGGAGCTGACCCTGCACCATCCAGTGGAGAGTCCAGCTGCTCCCAAGAGCTCAGTTTTTCCAAAATCTGAGTTTACATCTGTAAACACATCCTTGCCTGCCTTTAGCAGTGGGAGTTTTCTGGATCTCTGGGAAAGCACAGGGTCTTAATTCAGCTGTGAAGGTGACATTGCTGGTGACTTACACAGAGCAAATGTGACCTGGAGCTCCCAGCTGGGAGAGCTGGGAATGTCCAGCCTGGAGAAGGGAAAGCTCCAGGGAGACCTTGGAGCCCCTTCCAGTGCCTGAAGGGGCTCCAAGAGAGCTGGAGAGTGACTTGGGACAAGGGATGGAGGAACAGGACACAGGGAATGGCTTTAAATTACAGAAGGAAAGGCTGGATTGGATATTGGGAAGGAATTCTTCCCTGTGCGGGTGATGAGGCCCTGGCACAGGGTGCCCAGAGAAGCTGTGGCTACCCCATCCCTGGAAGTGTTCAAGGCCAGGTTGGACAGGGCTTGGAGCAACCTGGGATAGGGGAAGGTGTCCCTGCCCATGGCAGGGAGGTGGAACTGGATGATCTTTGAGGTCCCTTCCAACCCAAATCTTTCCAGGTTTCTGTTATTTATTCTATGTGGGCATCAGAATGGTTCTTTCACTCAGGTCATCCAACAAAACCCCAGAAAAATTTGAGTTAGGATTTCTGTCACTGTCTAAACTCTGTCTTAAATGGGGTATTGACATGTGCCAGGAAAAAAAAAAAAAAAACAAAAACAAAACAAAACAAAAAAAAACAAAAAAAACAAACAAACAAACAACAAAAAAACAACAAAAAGCCCCTCAAATTAAAACCAAACAAAACAAAACACAGAAAATTTGAACATTCAAAGGCAGCAACTGTCCACGACTTGCCCTGGATACCAAACACTAAAACTGGAGAATAAAAAAATACTTTTTGGACCTAGCTCAGTTCCTCAAAGGTACTAAAGTAAACACACAGTCAAAATACCTTTAAAGGGTTGTGGCTTTACCATGTGTGGCTGATTACTTAAATACTATTTAGGTCATTAATGGGGCTGTTAACTTTTGGGGTTTTGGGTTCTCCTTTCTCTTAGGTTTGAATAGCAAACCCTAATTTTATTTGTGTCTGTGGGCTGCGAAGGAAAAGGCGAGAACATGAAGCACTGCTCTTTCCAAGGGGAAGTAGCCTATTTAAATATGCAAATTGTGCTCAGAAAAGCAGAGAGAAACAGGATTGTGGAGCTTCCTGCTGTTGCCTATTAGATATAGAGATTTTTTTTTTTTATTCCCCTGCCCAGGGTGGAATTCAGGCTGGGACAGGAGTAAAAACTCTTCTGGCAGCTTCTGGGAGCATCCAGGAGGTGACAGCTTGGGGAGAGTTTGAAATTCCATGCAGAAAGGTGGGTGGATTTCAGTTTGGTTCCTAGCAAGTATCTACAGCACTGAAAACATCCTTGGCAAAACTCGGCAAATTCAGGAAAGTATTTAATGTAAAAAAGATGAGGATCCAGTAGAGAAGTGTTTTTAATTACTCTACAGCATGTAAGGCTTTAAACTACACTTAGATCAGCTTTTTAACCTCCTTGACTTATCCACACGAGTTGGAAACTTCTCTTTTGCTTTGGAAATTCAAATTTGCCTTCTAATCCCTCATTCCAAGCAATTAGAATTGTTCAGGAGAAAGCTTGACCTTCTGAATTGGTATTTTTTTTACATGGGGGAAAAAAAAATTAGCAGATTTGGGTACACTTCAAATCCTAGACAAGCAGCAAAAGAATAAAATTATGAATTAAAAGACAGCAGGAGGAAATTAAAAAAACAGCTATAACCCTGTCCGTGGTCAGAAGATGTTGGGCAGGTGTCCCATCCCCCAGGAATTTCGGTGGAGTTGATTCCACGTTCCCATTTGTTTCACCCTGACACGGGGAAACTCCTCGAGTCGTTTCTCATCAGAGCCTCTGCCTCCGGTATTTTCATGCCAGCCTGGTTCCGTGGGTGATGCTCTGCTCCAGTTTTCAAGCAGAAGTTCTCACAAATTGATGGAGGAGGCTTTGGCACCTCCACAGGACGAGCGAGAGAAGGAGAATTTTAAGGAGGAGGAGGAGGAGAAGTGAAATGGGCTTTGGAAAGCCATAAAATCTGCACAGAAAACGGCAGCAGCTTTTTTGTTCCTTGGGCTGAGCTTCACCAGCTGCTGGTTTTGAAGTCATTAAAGATCCTGAAGGGTGGCCATGGGTGTGCTGAGGGAAGCTGGGTCTGCAGCCACCTGAAAGCTTCCAAAAGTGGAGTTCAGACTTTGCCTCAGCTCCAGATTTACCCTGCAAGCTCCCTACTCTTGCAGCCAGTGCTTTAAATAAAAACCCAGAGCAGATGTACGTAAAACCAGGAGTAGAAGGCTTGAAAATGCACTGAGGGCAATTTTTTTTTTTTTTTTCAGCCCAAGGATTTTTAGCTCTTAAGGTCTCAGATCATCACCTCTAACTTTAAACTTGGAGCTGAAGTTTCTAAGTTGAGCTGCTTTTCTTTTTCTTCTTCTTCTCTTTTTTTTTTTTTTTTTTTCTTTTCCAGTTTCTCAATATAGACAGTAGATGAAAAACTCAGTACCTTTGCAATTTTAGTTCTTCTCTGGGGACAAATCTGTCTCAGGTTTTAGCTCAGGGTTTGGAGGGGGAGGTCAGATTTCCCTGAAAAATAGAATAACACCTCTCAGGTACCCCTGATAATTTTGGGGTAAAGGTGAAGGACCTGCACAGAACCTCGGCCCAAGTTTATGGATGGCCTGTGATCATCCATCAAAATGTGTGGAGAGCCCTGGGTATTTCACAAAATCACAGAATATTTTGAGTTGGAAGGGACTCACAAGGATAAAGTCCAACCCTTCAGTGAATGGCCTGTACAGTGAATCCCTGGATTGTTGTCTCAGGTCTCCTTAGTGTCTGCCTTGGAAGGGGCAATATAAAAAATAGAAATAATGTAGAAAATAGAAATAGTAGAGAAAATATTTTTCCTGTAAAGGTTTATACTTTGGAAACACAGTGACACAAGAGATGTTGCAGCCTGGATCTTGATGCAAGAACCTTCCTAAAGATGATTTTACAGAGGAGCAGAACCTGACAGCAAGAAAAAATATGTCCAGAAATATGATTTATCAGCTTGTGCACATGCTGATGGAGAATCCAACTGACTTGATGGGGCTCTGAGTGACCTGGTCAAGTGTAAGTTGCCCCTGCCCATGGTGTGTTGGATCTGGATGATCTTTAAGGTGTTTTCTAACCCAAACTCTGATTCTGTGGTTGTATGAATCAGGGTCTGGAGTGACCTTTGAGAGCTTCAGCTCAGGTGAGGCAAGTGAGCCACGACTTCCCACATGGGTCAAACATCTTCTCTTGGAGGAGATGGAACACAAACTATTAAAAAATAATAAAAAAAAAAAATAAAAAAAAAAATAAAGCACAAACTATTAAAAAAAAAAAAAAAAAAAAAAATAAAAGGGAAAAATTAGACAGAAGCTGTCAGGAGAAGGAGCGAAAACCCCACAAACACCTGCAAGTGTGCCTGCAGCCATCTGCAGCACAGATAAATCTGCAGCACTGAGAAATTTGTCCCATTCCAGGGCTGGCAGCTGTCAAGATAAATTGTTAAAAGTCGGTCTCACACACTACAGCAAATTAAACAGTGTTTGAAAATGTGTGAGAGAGACTTCCAGAGGAATATGCAAGAGATTCCTTAATCCAAATGAGCCAAACTTTGTGGACTACACTGGTAAAGATGTTAGGAGACCTCTTTGAACCCTTTGTCCCCCTCACCTGCCCACCTTTCCTGCTCCCAGATCAGGTTCAATCCAGAAAGCTCCTCTCAGAATGAAGCCATGGCACTTCACAGGATCCTCCTCTCTCACCTCCTCCAGGGAGAGCTTGTTTTCCCTTCCAGGTGAACTTTTCCCTCCCCGCTCCCCCTGGCAGGTGGGTGGAAGGCACAGACAGAGCACGGCAGGGCTCTGGAATGTGTTACGAGTTATTCCCACTCCTTGTTTGAAGGGTTCTGCTGGGTTTGAAGGGTTCTGCTGTCACTCCCAGGAGACACCAGATCCCTCCTGTGTCCATCTTTCCTGGAATTTTACTGTAGGGAATAGGAGAACAGTTGCGATAGGCTGAAAAATGAGATTACTGATCTTTTTCCCTATCTGCCATGGCTTTTTATGAAATTGGGTGCTTTGAACCATGGAGTTATTTAGGTTGGAAGAGACCTCTAGATCACTGAGTCCAACCATCAATGCAGCACTGCCAAGGTCACCACTAAACCATGTCCCCAAGTGCCACATCCTCACGGGCTTTTAAATACCTTCAAAGATGGGGACTCCACCATCCTGTCCTGGGCTGCCTGTGTCAGCACTTTACAGCCCTTACAGAGAAATTTTTCCTAATATCCAACGTAATTATTCCCCTGATGCAACTTGAGGCCATTATCTCATTCCTCCTTACTTGAGAGAAGAGACCAATCCCCACCTGCCTCCATCCTCTTATCACAGGGATTGTGGAGAGAAAGTCCCTCCTGAGCCTCCTTTTCTGCAGGCTGAGCCCCTTTCCCAGCTCCCTCAGCTGCTCCTGGTGCCCCAGACCTTTTCCCAGCTCCATTCCCTTCTCTGGACACCCTCCAGACCCTCAATGTCTTTCTTATCATGAGGAACCCAGAACTGAACCCAGGATTTGAGGTGCTGAGTACAAGGGGATGGTCACTGCCCTGGTCCTGCTGGCCACACTATTCCTGATATAATGATTTAATAATGATTAAAACTTTCTAATGATGAAACTTTCCAGTGAGCTCATTTCTAGCTGGGATTTGAGGGAATGGGGGTCTCCATGTGAATACAGGAATGGAACAAAGAGGGCTTTCAATCAATTCAAATTGCTGGAGATTGATTTAGGGGTATCTTTTTCTTCTCCCTGCTTCCATGTGATGGCCGCTTCTCTTGCCAAAATGTGCCACAACCAGAAGCAGAACCCATGAACCAAAAGTTATCAAAATGATCAAGAAAGTGTTTTAACACTTTTAGACAAAAATATTCACAACCAAGATTATCAATTTAATAACCAGGGTTATTAAGCATGGTAGCGCCAAGGCAACAGATGTCTGAACACCTCTTGTTTTGGCAGCTGGGAGAACCAAAATAAAGATTGAACCACAGCTTCCCATGTCAGAGTTTGGGGCTACAGCCTCAAAATTAAAGGGTAATACAATTTCAAATGTAGATTAAACTCCTGAGTTTCCACTTAAAAAAAAAAATAAATCCACACTTAAAAACTAATAGTGGAAGAAGAATGGGGAAGAGAAGGATTTGATTCATCACACCTTCTTCAACCACTTTGTTGTGTCTAATGAGACCTGAGCATCCTCAGAGGGATCAGCCACAGTGGCAACAGAGACACTGTGCAGCAAAACGAACATTAAGGATAGGAAGGTGGTTCCAGCAACCACATGGCAAAACCTTTTTCCTAGAACTCCCTACAAGCCTCTTCTGGCATCTGTTGCTCTTTCTGGAGGAGAGGAAAGAGCTCATTGAGAGCTGCCCTGTATTGACCAGTATAAGCCTTGGAATTTTCACTTCCTTAACCAGTTTAAGCCCCTTCCTTACAATCCTACCACAAATTCCTCATCCTTGTCCTTACAACCTCCAGACCCACATCATCAATATTCAACCTGGTTAACCTTTGGCATGATAGGCAAAATATTCCAAGTTTTCCTCATCTCCAGCAGCCTCTCCCTTTCCAGAAGAATCTCAAAGTCTTTCCTGGTCATTTGAAATGTTCTGTATCAAAGGTGACCGAGGATTCTGAATCACCTGCTTTCCCACATGGTTTCCTCATTATTTACCTCATCATGCAGTGTTCTGAGACGATCTGTCCTCTCCTTTCTAATCACTCCCTCCTCCCCATTTCCGCCCCACTTGGAGGTGAATCTACCTGAAAGTCCCGGGAGTTTCTCAGGAACAGCCTGCCAAGCACAGCTCTGTGACGCCCGTGCTGGCATTGTGAGAGCTGTGTTTTCCTGGATAGCATGACTGTTCCTAATTCTTGCAAATAAAAGGAATTAGAGAAGCAGAGGACTCGAGAGGTGTATGAGTAATCCAGCATCATCCCTGGGGACACGTGCTGGGATAACTCAAAAAAACAAGCCGGGAACATGGAGTACTTTCACCTGCAAGCTGTCTCTTCCCATTCTTTGGGAAGGGAAGTGTCAGTGCTGCAGAGAGGGAAACTGAGGCACAGGGATTGGCAGAGATTCAGCTGGTTTGGTGGGGAGCCTAAGGCAAGGCTCTTCATGATCTGTTTGGTTTGCAGCTGCCTGAATTTTGCATTAAAGCTCAATTTATTTACATAAGAGGAAGAAAAGACTGTGAGCCCCGTCCTGGAGAAGCTGTGTGAGAAGAAGCTGAGGGCACTTGGTTTGTTCAGCTGGAGAAGAGGAGAATGAGAGGAGACCTCATCACAGTCTAAAACTTCCTCCTGAGAGGAAGAGGAGGGGTGAACACTGATCTCTGCTCTGTGGTGACAGTGACAGGACCCGAGGGAATGGCCTGAAGTTGTGTCAGGGGAGGTTTAGGTTGAATTTCAGGGAAAGGTTCTTCCCCCAGAGGGTGGTTGGGTGCTGGAACAGCTCCCAAGGGCAGTGGTCACAGAACCAGCCTGTCAGAGCTCAAGGAGTGCTTGGACAACACTCTTGGGCACAAGGTAGGATTGTTGGGGTCTCCTGTGCAGTGCCAGGATTTGTACTGGACAATCCTTGGGGGTCTGTTCCAGCTCAGGTTTTTCTGTTGTTCTGTAGTTCTGTGACTCTGTGACTCTGAGACCCAGAGCAGTTTCATGTTCCAGTGCATTTGGACCCCTCCATGATTGTCCCCACCTTGGCTCTTTCTCACCTCACCGCTCCCACCCTCATTAATACCCAACACCCCAGTGAAGCCTCTCCCATTTCTTGCAGCCAGATGACCAAATGTTATCTTTACCTCTTCTGTGGCTTGCCCTGGGGCCTGGTTTGAGGCCATCTGACCGAGGACAAGCACCAAAATCATCCCAGCACCCAAGGACAGCGCAGTGCACTGAGCTGGGATCCGTTCCACCCGCCGACTTCCCCACCTCCGAAGTCTGCATCTCAGGCAAGGGGAGGGAACATTCCATAGAAGGGAAGCAATCTCTGCCAGGCGCTGCAGAAATGGGACACAGATGGTGCCTGAAACGAGAGCGGAAGTTTATTTGGGGGCTCTGGGTGTGACGTTGAGCTGCAGATCCTGCAGAAGATGACAGGCACCGGGATTTCAGAGCGGGTGAGGAGTTCAATTTGAAGGAGTCTCTTTATGCAAGTTTGACTCAAAAAAAGGGGAAAAAAAAATAGAAAAAGAGGAGAACTTTACCTTGATAATATTTTAAGGGTAGGAGTGCTTAAATTTCCTTTTAATCATGTGTAGTTCTGGTTCTTCTGACACCCTAATTTTGGTCCCAGCTCTTTGTTTGCTGGTTGGTCAGCCAGGATGATTGTGCAGATTGGCCAGGTGGACACTGCTGATGGAAAAACCTGAGGATGACATTGGCCTGGCTTTTCCCTGCCCTACACATAAAAATTTGTCTTTGTCCTCTGCTTGCTAAAGAGTTGGAGGAGATTTCTGGACATCTTCTAGTGCAACCCTCTGCTCCAGCAGGGCCACCCAGGGCCATAGCTAGGTGGCATTTTAAAATTTCTCAGAATGGAAACTCCAGAACATCTCAAGGCAACCAATCCCTCTCATCCTCTCGTGATAACAAAGAGGCTCTAGACCTTTCATTATGTTCAGCTGGGGCTGCTCAGCCTCGAGAGGAGACACAGCTCGAGAGGGGACCTCATCCCTGTCTGTCCCTGTCTGCAGGGAGGGCTCAGAGCATGGACCAGGCTCTGCTCTGGGGGGCCCAGCAATGGCACAAGAGGAACAGGCAGGAATTGATCCCAGGAAATTCCACATGGACATGAGGCAAAACTTCTTCCCTGTGCAGTGACCAAGCCCTGAACAGAGATCAGAGGTGGGAGTTTCCCTCCCTGGAGATATTCCAGAACCCTCTGGACACAATCCTTTCCCCAGTGCTCTGTTTGAGCAGAGAGGTTGGACCAGGTGACCCCAGTGTGGTCCCTTCCAGCCTGACCCATTCCATGATTCTGTGATCACCTTCCTGGCCCTGGGCTGGATCTCTCCTGGATGTCCAGGTCTCTCCTGTAGTGCAGAGGCCAGCCCTGGGCACACAAAACTGCAGGAAATCTCTGCTGAAGCCCGGGATTGAACCAGGGACCTTTAGATCTTCAGTCTAACGCTCTCCCAGCTGAGCTACTTCAGCTCTGCTGAGGCTTATGTTTTCCCAAAACCTGTTGAAACATGATGACCTTTCAGCCTTTTCAGGCAGCCTTTGGTTGATTTTATCTTGGGAATCAAAGAATTGTTTCAGGGAACAGGATAGAGACAGACAGGGATCAGAAGTAATGGCTCAAGACACACAGAAGTGTTCAAGGCCAGGTTGGATGGGGCTTGGAGAAACATGGGACAGTGGAAAATGTCCCTGCCCGTGACAGGGGAATAGAAAGAGATGATCTTTAAGGCCCTTCCCAACCTGAAACATTCTGGGTTTGTAAGGTCTCGTAAAAAGAAAATTATATAATGTGATGTCTAAGCCTTCTTTCTACTTTTCTGGAGAGAGGGCAACAGTGAAGGGAGAGGAGGATCCAGATCCTCTTTCAATGTCTCACTGACACAAAATATCAAGAAGTGAGCTCACAGATCCCCTGTGCAAGGAACAAAAATCCCTTTATATCATGATTTTGGGTAAAATACTGGAATTGTAAAACCCTGTCCCTCTTTCACAGGCTCAGACTGGTTGAGTGGGGACTTCATGGAGGTCCCTGCTCCAAAGCCCTGCTCAAGCATCCTGCTACAAGGTCCTCTACAAGGACCTCTACAACGTCCTCTACAAGCGTCCTGCTCAAGGTCCTCTACAGCCCCTTGCCCAGCACCACCTCCAGGTCACTTAGGAATATGTCTAAGAAGGGAACTCCACACTCTCTCAAGGCCACTGGGCCCAGTTTCTCCTCCTTTCCCCTCATCAGCAGAGATGCTCCTGTCCCCTCCAGCCCCTCCCAGTCCTGCTGGCCCTGGGCTGGATCTCTCCTGGATGTCCAGGTCTCTCCTGTAGTGCAGAGGCCAGCCCTGGGCACACAAAACTGCAGGAAAACTCTGCTGAAGCCCAGGATTGAACCAGGGACCTTTAGATCTTCAGTCTAACGCTCTCCCAGCTGAGCTACTTCAGCTCTGCTGAGGCTCAAATTTTCCCAAAACCTGTTGGAATGCGATGAGATTTCAAACTTTCACCATTCAAAGCAGTTTTCCCAAGAAGTTTTCCCTCCAAGAAGAACCATGGAATGGTTTGGGTTGGAAGGGACCTTTGAGATCACCTCATTTCACCCCCTGCCAGGGGTAAGAACACCTCCCACTGTCCCAGGTTGATCCAAGCCCCATCCAACTTGGCCTTGGACATTTCCAAGGATGGAGCAGCCACAGCTTCTCTTGGCAGCCCATTCCAGTGTTGGAATGGTGTGGCTGACCACACAACAAAGCAAGAGAGAAAAAATCTCAGGAAAACCCAGGCCAGGAGCAGCCTCTCCCCATAAATAAAGAGTTTTCCCTGGTGGAGCATCAGCTGGGAAGCTGACATGGAAAATAGACTTGAAAACCTTTCAGTTCTCTTGGACTATTATGTCATATATTGCACCTAAATGTGCAATTGTTTAACTACACTTAAATCACTCTAAACTACATAAATTGCCTCAAATCATCCCTCTTCTTTCCAAATGCTGGCTCTTTTTTGTTTCAGAACACTGCCATCCTGCTATATTCTACATAATTATGTAACATATGCAGTTCATTGCTGCCTCTCCAATAAATAAGGCTTATGCTTCCCAGTATGCATCCAATAACACCTAATTTTCCCTGTCTTAAATTGTCTTAAAAAGAAATCCATTTAGAAATGATTGGGGGGTAAATTTGTGCTTAAATGTAAATGATTTGAGATCAAAAAATAAGAGAAATTTCCCCATCTAAATGTTCTAAATGTTGTTGTTTAACAACTTGACTTGTAATCAAAGCCCCCAAAACTGCAAAGAACAAGGAGTGTGTTTTTTGGTTGTGTTGCTGCTTGGGAATCCAGCTCCATTTCTTGAGCATTCCCAAGCATTCCTTGTGCCAGGGATTTCAGAGGGAACCTGGAGAGGGTCCTCATCCAAAGCACTCCAAAATCTGTGTGTAGAGTGAGGATAAATCTGGAAATGTAGGCAGTGGACACCTCCAAGAGGTGACACCCCCTGGTTTCCCTCAATTCAGTAGAAAAGCAGAGAAACCACAAAGTTTCTCTAAGTTCACACAAGGATTCTTCAAAGCTCCAGAACATGTGGAGATGGAGGAAAAATCTGGAGCATCTTTAGCTCCCTCCAGAGCAACCTCCTGCAGCTGAAGGTCATCAGTTCACTCATGTGCTTCATTCCAATGCAAGAAGCATCAAACTTCAGAAACAAAAGTGGAACGGTTTGAGTTGGAAAGGACCTCAAAGATCATCTCATTCCAACCCCCCTGCCATGGACACGGACACATTCCACTACTCCAGGTGTCTCCAAGCTCTGTCCAGCCTGGCCTTGGATGCTTCCAGGGATGGGACAGCCACAGCTTCTCTGGGCAAGCTGTGCCAGGCCCTCCCCATCCTCACAGGGATGAATTTCTTCCTAATATCCAATCCAAACCTGCTCTCAGTTTGAAGCCTCGTCAGCTTCTTCAGGTACTGGAAGGCCACAATTAAGTCACCCCAAGCCTTTTTTTCCAGGCCAAACAATCCCAATTTCCCCAGCCTTTCCTCACAGCAGAGCTGCTCCATTCCTCTGACCGCCTTGGTGCCCCCTCTGGACTCCCTCTGACAGCTCCATGTCCTTCCTGTGCTGGGAACCCCAGAGCTGGATGCAGGACTCAAGAATCTCTTCTCCCATTAGATCTGGCTGCTTCAAGAGTGGGATCCACATCTTTACACAGTTTTAAACCTGGGTGAATGATTCAGCTTCATTATTTGTCCATAAAAAAACAGGTAATCTCTAACAAGGAGAAAAACCTGGGTGTGAGAGTTGGAAAAGGATTATGGCACATGGCAATGAAATACGTGGAGGATGGGAGCTTCTGTGTTTTCATGGAAATCACAGCTCTGATCCAATCCTGATGTGCAGCTCTGTCTCAGCACTGGGAATTGCTTTTCCACCCTCGGGGAACTCCTCCAGGTACTCACCCCTTTCAAATATAGGGTGTGTGCTGCAGCTTCCCATGGTTTCTCCTCCAAAATTCCACTACTGCACTATGGCTAAGCCCCAGCTGTGAATTTGGCAGCTCCAGACGTGCACAATGAGCTTTCCTGGGTAGACACATTCCCTGCCAAGATCTGACACTGCAAGCGCCAGCTGGAGGTGCTCCTTAGGACTTGTCGGGAAAAGGGAAGCATGAGCCTCCAAATCTGTTTGGAAGTCAGGTAGGTCACACCAGGCTGTTGGGAGGTCTCCATTTAGGATCCAGGTCTGAAAATGTCTCCTGGCTAAGCCAACCTACTCCTATAAAAGTTTGCTGCTGGAGACATGTGAGATTTAAATTGGATCTTGCTCTTGGAGTTAGACAAGAGATGAGGTTCAAGTCCTCAGTCTGAGAAGAACTTTCAGAACTTGCTCACCAGGTATCCTGGAGACCCTACTGTGGCCTTCCAGTACCTAAAGGGGGATACAGAAAAGCTGGAAAGGGATTTTTTTTCAATGGCAAAAAATGACAGGACAAGGGGGGACAGCTTTAAGATGAGAGAGGGTAGATTTAGATGGGATATTATGAAGAAATTCTTCCCTGTGAGGGTGGTGAGGCCCGGGCACAGGCTGCTGCTGTGGCTGCCCCATCCCTGGAATGTTCAAGGCCAGGCTGGACAGGGCTTGGAGCAAACTGGGATAGTGAAATGTGTCCCTGGCCATGGCAGGACAGTTAAAAGGTTGATCATTAAGGTCCCTTCCAAACCATTTTATACCATTCCCAGAGAGCACAGAACAAGATCAAGCCCTGCAAACAACACAAACCTGGTGGGGTAAAAACCCTGAGTAGATCCATCTCCATTTTGACATCTGAAATATGGGAATAATTGGACTTTCCTTTGACTCGGATGTTAGAAGGGCACTGCTTTAAACCCAGAAACATCCACAAGCCATAAACAAGATAATGACATCAATAACCCAGCCCCAAGCCGTGCAATTGATTCTCCACAGATAATGCATCCAGCGGGAAATGGACCCGAGTGACACCAAGTTTGATGGAAGATTGACAGCTCTGAGGCATAGAAATAATGACCTAAAGGGACTTTTGGTCGCTTATCTGGGTCCTGTGTGGCAGGAATAACATTGGATCTTACATCCAGCTAGGATTTGGAGGCAGGGAAGGCTCATTTTTCCCCTTCCCCACATATTTCTCAAATTAACAGGTGCCAATAAACACTCTGACAGTCTGGTTGCAAAATAATAGTGATATCTCCTCCCTGCCCAAAATAAGATTTTCCTTCCCCCTCCCCCCTTTTCCATTTTCTGCCAGCACCAAACTTTCACCCTTGATAAGGAGAAGAGAACAAAACCCCTGATGTTCCAGCCACAAAATGCTGCAGTCTGGCTTTCAAACCCGTTGTCCCCCAGGTGGGAAACGACAGCCAGCAGAGCCGGTAAACAGAAAATAGCAGAGCGACTCCCACTCTGCAGAGCTGCTGCCTCTCCCTCCAAAGGCAGCCCAGGGATGAGTCAGAGCTAAAAGCATCTCTCTCCCCGTGGGGCCGGGGCTCTGCCTGGCCCACCTGCCTTCCCCCGCTGAGGAGGGGGCTGATGCAGCCCCCCGGGCACTGCCTGTGAGTCAGGAGACTCTGGGGAGTCACAAAAGTCCCCAGGGAGGGAGGTGAAGCCACCTGCCAGCTCCTGCTCGTCTGACATTTAAAGGGTATTTTATCCCAGCGTGGTTTTGGAGGGGTGAAACTGGGGGTGAAGCCTCCATCAGTCTCCTCGTGGCTCTGGGAAGTCTGTGGTGCCGAATCTTTTTTTTTTTTTTTTGGGCATGGCTGGAAAATTGGAGCTACGTGAGGTTTTTGGGAGGGTGGTCAGACCTCCTGCAACATCAGCAGCTTTTCCCTGTGAAAAAAATTCCTTCAGGATCAATGAACAACCCAAGAGCTGCGTGAGGGGGAGATTCCAGGGATTTAGCCACAGACCTGTGTCCTTGAGGATGATTATGTAAATGGGCATAATTAAATCTGTGAATAATCTTTGTCCATCACAATTGCTGCCTGAATTGTTTTATGCCTTCTTTAGTCTCTGGCTGAGAGCTGCCTCCATTGAAATGTCCTAGTGCTGGCAGAAAAGGGTGGGTTTTGTATTTCTTAGGATTTCACAACCTCATCTCTTCCATAAAAAATGGAAAACACTTGAACTGAGGGTTCCCACTTAAAGGAAGACAAGTCTAAATACAAGGTTATGAAGCAAAGGGTCTTCTTTTTTAGTTAATATATAGGAAATTGAAGGGGAAAAAATGTTTGGCCCTCAGTGAATTTTTAAATTATTTCAGCATCAAACCCTATATTTCTCTTAGTAAAGGACTTTAATCAGATAATCATAGAATGGTTTAGTTTGGAAGGGACCTGGAAGATCATCCAGTTCCTACTCCTCTGCCATGGGCAGGGACACCTTCCACTATCCCAGGTTGTTCCAAGCTCCATCCAGCCTGCCCTGGAACACTGCCAGGGATCCAGGGGCAGCCACAGCTTCTCTGGGAATTCCATATCAGGGCCTCACCACCCTCACAGGGAGGCATTTCTTCCTAATATCTAATCTAATCTAATCTAATCTAAGGTGCCCTCCTTTAGCATTTTTTTTTGCCCCAAATTAAGGTTGAAGTTCAGTGATAATCCAAATAAAGCTTCTCCTGATATGGTTAACAACGTAGAGGGAAGATAAACCACCTGCACAAACTCCCAACAGCTGATAAACTGTGCATTTATCAGGCTTTAGATTTATTCCAAACATATAACTATGATCATCAAGCAACAGCCAGAGGGAGAAGGGGGAAAATGAAAGAAAAAAAGATGTTTTTGGAAAGTTCTGAAGAAAACAAACTCTGTGTTTGCTGAGTCTTCCCCCATCTGCTACATTTCACTCTGTTCTCACAGCCTTGAGTAACAGACCCCAACTAATTGCACAGTTTTGCCTGCAAATCCACAGCTTGGTTATTTTTAACCAACCTTTCTCTTATTTTTTTTTTTTCCCCACAATCTCTCCAGGATGTAGAAAGGCCATAATTTTCCCACCTTCCTAATGCAAGCAGAAGTGGGTGGCAGGGGGTTGTTGTGTCCATTAGGACAGGACAAGGAATGTGGACAGCAGCTGTTGGCACCTCCCATGGGTGGTGAAGCCTAAAAGTGAAACCTGAATATTTTTTGGGGGGTTCCAGGCCACACCCTGACCAAGGTGGTGTGTTTGGAGCTCTGGGTATGACCCACCACAGGTAGGGAGGATCTTGTGGATTCTGGGATATTGTCCTTTCCTTCTGGGTCATGTGGGCAGTGAGAGTCCACTCTCCCCCTTCACTTGGTTCCAGCAACACAAAAATAACAGCAAAGGGCTCAGAATTGTTTGGGTTGGAAAGGACGTGAAAGATCCTCTCATTCCAACACCCTGCCAAGGGCAGGGATAACTTCCCCTAAACCAGCTTGCTCGAAACCCTGTCCAGCCTGGCCTTGAGCATTTCCAGGGATGTGGAATCCAATCTCCTGATGATCAAACATCTGAGAAGAGGCCTGCAGTTTCATCTTTCGTCCCTAAGATGGAAGGGTACAGGTTGGTAACTGATAACACATAGGGATTAAAAAAAGCCCAAACTTCTGTTAATTAAACGACTAGCTTTGAGAAATGCCAGCCAAGTATTGTATGCAGGGAGGGCTATAGATACCCAGGCTTAGAGGCAGATACACATTCTTAAAATAAAATTATTCTTTCCACGAAATAGCACAAATATCTGTAAAACTGTGGCCAGCCTTGCCAATAAATTATATTTTTCCCACCAGCAGCAGTGGGAGTCTCTATTGCTGGCAGGATTCTGTCACTCAGGACACACCAGGATGTCTCCTTCTCTCACTGACAACGTGAAAACAAATCGGGATAAAACCCCCACGCAGCTGCTGGGCTTCCCCCAGGAGGAGACACAGCCCACACATCAGTGGGTGGGTGTTGGCAATGTAGGTCATGGCAAAAATCTTTGTTTTGTGAGGGCCACCTTCCTGCTGGGTGAGTGACGAGTGCCTCCCTCTGCAGCCCCAGCAAGTCTGGCAGACACCACCACTGCCACTGCCTGATGACACCCAGGACTTCAGGACAAGAAAGAAGAGTTGAGTCTGTAAAACTCAGAGTTGGGTGAGAATTTAAAGCAAGGTGAGCAGTTCACACCTAAACGGTTTTTTTGTCTTTTTTTTCAGCTCGTTCTGGGGCAAGAACATTGCAGGGTCAGGATGTGGAGGAGTCGCAATCACTGGAGGTGTTCAAGAAAAGCCTGGATGTGGCACTTAGCACCATGTGCTGGGTGACAGGGTGGGGATCAGTCAAAGGTTGGGCTGGAGGATCTTCAAGGTCTTTTCCAAACTGAAAGATCCTGTGATTCCCAGCATGGAAACAGCCTGAACTTTTCCCCTATGTGTATCGAAAAAGGCTCTAATGCTGGCGGAATCCTAAAAGTTTCACTCATCTGATTCCTTCAGAGGGATGGAGCACTGCTCCTGTGAGGAAAATCTGAGAGAGTTGGGCTTATTTAGCATGGAAAATAGAAGAATACTGGAAAAACTTATTGAAGCCTTTCAATACTTAAAGGGGGTTTATAAGAAAGATGGAAACAGAATTTATCATAGGGTGTGTAGGGACAGGACAAGGGGTAATGATTTTAAACTGAAAGAGGGGAGATCTAGACTGGCTCTAAGGAAGAAATCTTTTTGTGGTGGGAGTGGTTAAGCACCAGATGAGGTTATCCAGAGAAATTTCCATCCCAGGAAATGTTCAAGGTCAGGTTGGATGTGGCTCTGAGCAACAGGATCTGGTTGAAGATGTCCCTGATCATTGCAGGAGGCTGGACTAGAAGATCAAAAGTTCATTTAAAGTTCATTTTCAACCCAAACCATTCCATGATTCTGTTATAAGGGGGTCTGAATGTGACCAGCTGGGATGGAGTTCTCTGAAATGAGATGTGGATCCCGAACCAAATTCCTCCACACAATCCATCCTGAATTGCATTAGGTTCCCAAGAAAGCAGCCAAGGTCCTCCCTAAAAATAGAAAAGTGCCCCCAGTCCCCATTTCTTTCACAGGACCAGACATTTTTGATGTTAAGATTTTTTTGGTCGCTGCAAACTGAGGTGGGTTAAACCATGCCTGGCCTAAAAACTTCCAGCTGGATGTCACAAACCCCCACAGGTTCCAAACTGCCGAAAACTCCTGTGCAGAGCGTAAAGTCTGCAATGTCCCCTCATTCTGATGGGTTTGATAGCTTGGGTATGGAATTAAGGATGTGAAATTCCTGATGTGATCCTTTGCCCATGAACACCTTTGTTTCTCTTATCTGCCACAGTCCAGCCCAGACACTGTGTTGGAAACACAGCTCTAAGACAAGATAATAGAAAATGAAATCCCTGAAAATTAGTTCATTACTGAATAAGAAACTTTCCGAATTTATAGCTCATAAAAACAACAACAATAATAAAAATGATTTTAATATTAAATAATAATATTATTAAAATCAATAAAACACATAAATATAAAATAATAAATAAAATAATAATAGTAATAGTAATAATAAAATAAATTTCTTGATGGCACCTTGAATCACACTCCTGCTTTTGTTTCCAGGTCTTTCCCATCTGTCTACACAACCCAGGTCCTGACTTCTCCTAGTTGCTTTTCTTTCCTTATGGAACTCCCTGTCCCATCCCAAAGACCACCCAAGTATGGAGTTGGTGGGAATCCTCAGGCACAAGGAGACGTGGTGTGCCCATCCACAGTGGATAAATTCTTGTCAATGGTTTGGGTGTTGAACTCCAAATTCTTCTGGAAATAACTAAAAGACACCTTCACCCCACTTTCTTAGGGGGCCCAGCTCCACCCAGGCAGGTGCCAGCAAACTGGAAGAGGAGAGATTTAAATCAGATTTTAGGTGGAAGTTCTGTACTCAAAGGGTGAGGAGGCCCTGGCACAGGTTGCCCAGTGAAGCTGTGAATTCCCTTTTCCCTGGAAGAATCCAAGGCCATGATGGAGGGGCCTTGGAGCAACCAGGTTGGAATGAGATGGTCTTGAAGGTGCCTTCCAACCCAAACCATTCTGTGATTCTATTCTGTGATTTCATGATAAATAACTGCCTTCCTTCCCTATAAACTTGCCTGGAAAAATCCAGACACATTTCATGGCACCAAAATCATGGAGAAATGATCCAGTCTCTGGAGAAGACCTCTCTGTCCAGAGGACGCAGTACAAACCTACCAGAAAATATCAATAGCCATTATTTCTCTAATGGACACATTCCAGGGGTTTAAAAAGGAAGAATTCCAAGGATTTCAAAGGCAACTTGAAGGCTGTTTTTTGTAGGGATGGTTTGAGAAAGGGGTGGTGTATTTGAATCCATTCTGTTTAATTCAATCAACCACTAATTTGGATGACAGGATCATTATTAAAGCTGGAATTGGGGATAATTTGCATTTAGAAGCAACTCCAAATGCCTCTTTTTGTGGCTTCAGCTCATTTGACACAGACAGAGCAAAGGCCATGTTTAATCAGAGTTCTTGTGTAGAAATCAGAGGCCTTCTGGAATTTACTAAAAACATAGCTTTGATTGAAGATTTTCATCTCTCATTGCAATTTAACATGGTAAGAAATTTAACTAAGGCATATTTAAATGGTAATTAAGGGTGTTATGGGTTTTTAAATTGATAATATAGCAGCTCTGAAATTCCCAATATTATGTGCCAGACACATTAATGTGAGGTCTCAGCTCTGAAGAGGATTTGGTTGGCCCTGAGTCACTCTTGCCACTAGAAGTTTCCGTTAAACCTAAATTCTCATGTTAAAAACAGAAAAATGTCTGTTTTGTAAATTCAAAATTATTCCAGAGTTTGTCTTAGTTTCACAAATTAGTCGGTCTCAGACAGACAAACAAAAAACAGCAGGAAGCAGAAAATGTGTAGGAGATGCAGGCTCTCATTTAAAAAATATTTTGATTTTCTGATTGGAAATGACATTTATTCTATCAGAAGTACTTTTGAACATAAATCAAAATCTGGGCACTGAAGTGAAACATTCCTTTCTAGTGAAAGCATTATCAACTTTCCAGTTTACCAGAGGAAAACAATGTTTGATCAGACTTTATGCAAAATAGGCTACTGGGCTTTTTCTTTCTGCTGCAGACCACAAGGAAAATAATAAATCCATTTTCCACAAGGTCTCCTGTTAAGGGGGGGTCATTTCTGGGTTGGAAGATGTGTTTATCAGAAATGAAGATGCAGGCTTTGAAGGGACTTCATGATACTTTTATAAATGCCCTGATAAAGTTTTCCACTTCCAGAAAATATTTGGAAGCCTATTTCTCCCTGGAACATCAATATTCAGAGTGGTTAGAATTTCATTTCAGTATTCCACACACAATCCTTTATAAATTGGTCAGCCGGTGTTAAAGCTGCAGAAAAATATCATAGCAAGTCAACAAGTTATGAAGACATAATTTTAAAATAACACTGGGTTGCCCCACTTTTCCAGCAAAGTTCCTCAATATGTGCATAATTTCCAAAGTTGTGCCCTGACAAGACAAAATTCCCACTTGAGATTTATGGAGTGGACTTGGAGGTGCTGGACAAACTGGGATTTTCTGCCTTCTAAAAGGGGATTTACAGGCATGTGCACGCCTCTATTTCTGCCTTCCTGCTATGTAGAGCACGAGCCATCCCTGCACCACACGAGGGGGAAAACACATTTATGGCTCACAGGGAAAGTGGGGAATGTCAGAGTCTTGGCTGAGGAGATGGGAAAGGTGCTGTTTGCATATAAAAACTCATGTGAAAATAGCTAAGAATAGGTATCCACTGCAGAAATGGAAAGCAGATTCCTGAGGGCTGCCCAGATTGGTCTTCATGAGCCTGAGAGCAGAGTTTGGGGGAAGAATCTTTTTTTCTTTCCTTTCCCTAGCTTGGGAAAGGGGATTTTATAGCCAAAAAGGGAAACTTCTGCTCTGTGCTGCAGATCAGGAAATCAAATTTGTGAACTACGAAACAATGGAAAAATAATATTTTTGTACTCAGTGGTGCCTGGAACATTTAACTTCACCTTGAGGGTTTCATTTGATACTGATCTGGTCTCTTGGTTCAGCCTTAATAAATAACAAGTGATATGTGACTTTATTTTCCAGAGCATTTTACGTCTGAATGGAGCCTAAATTTGAGGGCCTGAATTTATGAAGGTGCTTGTGTCTTGTCTTGTTTACATGGCTTTCCTCATTCCTGGAAAAATCATTCTATGATTTTAAGAATTCTGTTCAAAGAGACTGAAATTCTTGGGAAATCTACACCACCAATTGACTCAGCATTAGGAATTTTCTTCACAACTTTCTTCTGGAGAGAACACTTGTGGCTTCTTGTGGTACCTTCCACTGTCACAGAATCATGGAATTGTTTGGACTGGAAGGGACCTGAAAGATCATGGAATTCCAACCCCCTGCCATGGGCAGGGACACCTTCCACTATCTCAGGTTGCTCCAAGTCCTGTCCAACCTGGCCTTAGTCAATTCCAGGGATGGGGCAGCCACAGCTTCTCTGGGAAACCTGTGCCAGGGCCTCTCCACCCTCACAGAGAAGAATTTTTTTTTCCAATATCACATCTAACCCCATCTTCTGACAATTTAACGCCATTTTCCTTGTTCTGTCATTCCATCCCTTGTCCCAAGTCCTTCTCCAGCTCTCCCTTCAGGCACTGGAAGGGCTCTGAGGTCTCCTGGAGCCTTCTCTTTTCCAGGCTGGACATTCCCAGCTCTCCCAGTCTGGCTCCAGAGAAGAGGGGCTCCAGCCCTTGGAGCATCTCCGTGGCCTCCTCTGGATTTGCTCCAGTAGCTCCACGTCTTTCTTATGTCAGGGTCCCCAGAGATGGAGGCCGTTCCAGGTCCCTCAACCTTCTGGTCACACATTTGTAGGCCTGGAGATAAACCCATCTCTTCCATTTTTTCCCATTCCAGGGTTCAGTAATTCTCATTCAGTGAAGAGAACCTTGGAACCATGAATGCCACAGTCCTCTACATCCAAATTCAGGTTGCAAAACTCGTTCCAGATTGAGCAAGGGTTCTCTTACACAGACAAACTCTCTGGTGTTAAGAATTAGAGCATAAGCGATTGGAGAACACTGAGCTCTGTGTTCCTGAGCGAGCCAAGATAAAAATTCACCCCGTGGCCGCATCCTGAAGGGAGATGAGAGAGGACAGCTTTTAAAAGCTTTAGATTAAATCTGATGTATGTCTGTATTTGCCAGCAAACTTAGGAGGAACTTTTGGTGAAGACTGGAAATTTGGGAAATTTGGAAAAATGGCTATGTAGGGAAAGGTATTAAAACAGTGTTTAACGAAGAATCAGAGAATCAAAGAATCAGAGAATGGTTTGGTTTGGAAAGGACTTGAAAGATCATCCAGTTCCAACCCCTGTCATTGGCAGGGACATCTTCCCACTATCCCATGTTGCTCCAAGCCACATCCAATCCCTTGAACACTTCCAGGGATGGAGCCACAAATACTCCTGCAACCTGTAGTTCCAGGAATGAGGAAAGCCATGTAAACAAGACAGAAGAGACAAGCACCTTCATAAATTTAGGCTCTCAGATTTAGTCTCCATTCAATCTTTTCAAATCTTGGAATAAATCCACATTTTCTTGTGTGCAAACAGTGGGATGGTCACCACAAGCTGACCTTCCTAGGTCACAAACCTACCAGCAACAATGTTCAGGACATTTATTCCAGCCAGAATCCTCAGTATAGTCAGAACAGAGACCATCCAGAGCTAAAAAAAAAACCAAAGCAAAGGAAAATACAAGCTGTCTAGCAGCAAAGTCACTGTCAATGCACAATGCACAATTCAATTTTCAGGACTGCACTAAAACACCAAAAGCTGCTTCCTGCAATACTCAAAGAGCTGTTGTTTTAACTTTCCACTTGCGTCAGGTCTGGCACCTTTTAAGATGACAGCTTATTTGTGACTTATTCAACCTGATGCCTCCTGAGCAATGAAATGTGCCCCTGGGACGTTCTTTTTTTTCCTTTTCCTCTCCGTCTCACATTTTACATCCCTCATACATTTCAACAAGTTCGTAATAACTTTGCTTTGCCTCACTACTCTGATTGCTCCCATCTGCGGGTTATTTACCAAGCGGAGGTGCTGCTGCAGAAAGGACAAACAGATTAAGGAATTCAGCACTTTGCTGTGCCACTAAGAAAATTGCGTCTCTCTCTCCACAAGGAGATGAAACAGGGCTGGAAGTGGCACAGCAGTCAACTTTCACTCTGCTTTCTGGATCGTGGGGACAAGGAAGCAGAAAATAAGCCCTTTCTCCTGAGTTTTCAGGGAACATTTTGGTGTTCTGGCTACAGAGAACATATAATGGAAATAACAGTGTATTTTTATCTTTTAAATTTTATTGGGCATGACGGGGGAGCCACTGTTTGAGAACGCTGCCTAAACACCCATTTAGGCTGACAAAATGGAGCTGTAAATTCCTTTATGTAGAAGGAGAAGGGCTGTAACACATGGAGGCACCAAAATTCTCCCATCATTTTTGAACCCCAGGTTTGTAGTGAAAATCCACTGGCTGAGTGTTGCAATATTCCCAGTGCTGCACATGGGTTAGTGAATGCCATTATGGCAGTAAATATCCAACAGATTTAACCTATAAACATTTATAGAATCATGGAAGGGTTTGGGCTCTTCAAGATCATCTCGTTCCAACCTCCTGCTGTGGGCAGTGACCCTTTCCTAGACCAGGTTAATCCACTTAATTTTTTACCAATTGAGACCACGGGTGTTGCAATTAAATATTTGAGAATTTCAGCAGCATGGAAGTTGATATTCCAACTTCTTAGAAAAATTTAAAGAGTTATAGAAGATGTTTTGGGATTGAATTCCTCTCAACACATTTTCCGAAACTGGAGACCTTCCAAAGGAATGATGGCCTGTGGACATTTCATCAAGTCCTTGAGGACTCCTTCAAATTCAATATATTCTGTGATTCCATGTGGTAAATGTTCGCCTGTAAAGGCTGGTCCTCAACAAGCAAAATCCCTGTTAACTCAGAAGTTCTCCAAAATAGAAAATTCAAAGTTAAAAATATCTCTCCAGCACCAGATGACTTTGTTCCCTGGAAAGTAGGGCTCGTCAAAGAAATCTGTTATCTGTTCAAGGAGATTTCATGTCTGGGTGATAAAGTCATGATGATAAAACCTACTTTGGTTCCACTGGATTATAACCAGGTGCCTTCAGGATTGAAGCTGCTGCCAAATAAAGGAACATCTTACATCAATTAAAACCTGCCTCAGTCCAGCAAATTCTAATTTGAATGGGGAGGGAAGGATTTGCAGGGATTTTTATCTTAGTTGCAATCACCTTAAACAGAAGATTCTGAGCGAATATTGTTCAATATTTTTATCACAAGGGAAAATGAGTTGAAAGAGATGGGATTTGGGGAAGAAAATCCTTACTCTGAAGATGGTAAGGCCCAGGCAAAGGTTTCCCAGAGAAGCTGTCAATGCCCCATCCCTGAAACTGTCCAAGGCCAGGTTGGACAGGGCTTGGAGCAACCTGGGATAGTGAAAGGCGTCCCTGTCCATGGCAGGGGGGTGGAACTGGATTATATAAGGACCCTTCCAACCCAAAAATCTCCATGATTCTGTGATTCTTTACTAACTTTAAGGTGCAAAATCACATCAGTTCATTCAAGTGGGTAAGGAGCAGTTTTCTTCTGTAGTTTTTCAGTGTTTAACATAATATCTGTGATAGCAAGGAGACTGAAACTTTATAATTTTGAGTTATGCAAGGAAAAGTTGTATGAATCAAAGCGTTGGAAATTGAATTTAGTTGAATTTAGCTTTGAAAAATGACAGTATTTCCAAGAAGTGGAAATAATTATATTCACTTGGAGTTTAAAAGTGGACACAGTGGACTGAGTATTCCCTGGAATCTCTGAGACAGAAATAGATAGCAGAGTTTGCTGAAAATCAGAATTTACCATTTGTTGGTCCTTTTGAAAGACACCATTTAAATGAGGAAAAAAGCAAAAACCATCCACATTTCCATGCAACTGGAAGCTCCCAGATCCCAGAAGTTGCTCAGTAAATCTGACACTCCTGTACACTTCATTACTGGCTGGCAATTAGCAAGCCCATTAAATGGTGGTTAATGAGAATGCTAATTGCACTGAGCAGCTGCAGGTGGCTCCCAGCGCTCCCAGTTCTGGGCAGATCCTGCATCTCACTGGCCAAGGCTGGGAAATATCCATCTTCCCAAATCGCCAGCTCTGGAACAGCCCTATCAGAGCCATCTGCTCCAGAGCTGGAGAGGGCACAAGAGATAAAACACCCAGCTCTGGATAAATCCAGCAAGGCACCAACATGATGTGAGGAAAACTGTTCTTGGCTTTGAGAAACACAGCTCTGGACTTGATTAAAAGTCATTGAATGAATTGGGAAGTGGTGAGGCACCTCCAATCCTGGGGTCAGTTTGGGTCCCTCGTGACAAGAAGGACATTGAGGAGCTGGAGCATGAGAGAGAAGGGAATGGAGCTGGGGAAGGGTCTGGAAAACCATGAGCAGCTGAGGGAGCTGGGAAAGGGGCTCAGCCTGGAGAAAAGGAGGCTCGGGAAGAACCTTCTGCATCTCTACATTTCCCTGAAAAGAGATTGTGGGGTGGTGAGGGTCAACCTCTTCTCCTGGGCAGTGAGAGATGGGAAAAGTGAAAACAGCCTCAAGTTGCACCAGGGGAGGCTCAGGTTGGATATTTGGAAAAATTTCTCCACTGAAAGAGGGGCTAAACACTGGAATGGGCTGCCCAGGGAAAGGTTGGAGTCACCATCCTGGGAAGTGTTCAAAAACCAGGCTGACCTGTCACTCTGTGGTGTGGTTTAGTGGACGTGGTGGAAATTCAGCTGGAGGTTGGACTCGATGGTTTTGGAGGTCTTTTCCAAAATCAGTGACTCTGTGAACCTGAAGCAAATTTCCAATAAAATCTTTCATTCGAAGGTTCTGTCATTTTCATGTGCTTTTGTGGCAAAAGGAGCACAATGGGAGCGGCAAGGTTGATTCTGGGAGGAGAGAAATTATAATCCTGTGGCAGAGCAAGCCCTGGAGTTCCTTTGAGAGGGGAACTCAGCCACGGAAGGGCTGGATATTGCAAAGCCAGTCAGACTTTCAGGGGTTTTCTTCCCAAAACTTTCACACCTGTGTCTTGCAGCAAAGAAAGATCATCCCAGTTCTCCCTGTGTGACAAATTCCTGTCACTGTGGCAGCATTGGGAGCCCAAAGTAGAGATAAACCAGCTTTTGATGTCAATTCCAACAGAACCTTCCAGCACTGAAAGTTCAGCATCATTAATAATACAAAAACCTTTGAGTGCAGCACTCCACCCCCAGCCCTGCACTCCACACAATTCAACTTACTTTACTTTTATTTCATCTAATTACAAAGCATTACTCACAAGAATGACGGATTTTATTACTCACTATTATACAATTTCTGTGTTCTTCAGTCCTAACAAAAAGAAAATACAGAAAAAGAAGTTATTTGAGAAAAAAAAAAAAAAAGACTGCCCTCAATAACAAATTACTTAATTTTAAGAAAGAATTTTGATGCCAAGACACAATTTTTGCTGAATTTGCCAGTTTGATTCAAACTTTCCCCGTGTTTGACATCTAATAAATGCCACATGAAGTAATTCTGTAGTGAGCTTCAAATTTGTCACTCTCGTGACTAATTCCTTTTAATTAGACTTAACAACATATAAGAAAAAAAATGCCATCATTTAAGTGAAGTCAGTGATGTATTGATTGGATAAGCACTTAACAGCACAAGTAGTTTGTTAGAAAATTATTCAAGTGAGCATATTTTTAATTTCAGGCCATTTATTTTCTCTCTCCTGGGTCCCATTGTACATAACAGCAATATCCTTCCTGATTTTCCCTACATCCCACGCTCAAGGTGCACAATGCTTTATGGAATTATGCTCATAAACACGGTCATTTCAAGCATATGAATTAAAATGATTAAATAATCTGATAAAATAGCGCATTTTGGAAACATCCAGAAGAGAAACATCCTTCTTATCCCAATTATTTTGACCACGCTTGATATGTGGCTGTAACAGCAAAGGTAAAAACAATGGAAATTTATCCCCACATATTTGAGGAGATAAAATGTGAGCAGGAAGATTGTTGGCATCACCTTTCAGCCATGACATCCATGACATCACTCGGGGTCATCCTGTGCCACTTCACAAAGTTTGAACAAATTTGCAAGATTTCTTTTTGCTTGGGTGGAAATGTCTGAAAAACTCCTCTTTGGGACTTGAGATGAGTCTTTGTGCAGCTCTCTCCAGTTCAGAATTCCACTCTTTTTTTGTGAGGGTTGCCTTCAGCATAAATTAATTGCCCAAAATTGTGTCATCTCAACCCAGATCTTTTTAAAGCATCACTGGAGTTTATTCCTTAGCATCACCATGGTCATGAAATTATCTACAGTGACAAAGGGTTAATATTGTACTTTTTTCCATGTTTGCTTTCTCTGGAATTTCTTCCTCTTGTTCTGCTTTTTACACAGAATGAAATAAAATTTTTACTGAATTATCATTTAAGATGGCCTGAGGAAAACACCAGATCCTGAAAAATCTGTCCAGATTTAAGCCATCCTTCAGCTCCTACTGTGCACAGATCCTTCCCAGGCAGAGCAGCCTTGAGGGATGGCTGCTGGATCTAGGATTGTTCGAGTAATTCCCAATATTTATTTGCAAGCAGTTACTCCACCCTCAGAAATTTGGATTTTCAGAGAACTCTTTTGGTAAGAGGGGTAGGAAATTAAAATAGATTAGGAATTCAGTCTTAGATTTCTTCTCCTTTCTTTATTCCAAAAGTGCTGCAAAATATTTAACTTAGTCCTACTCATTAGTCTCATGCTAATGAACGCCGTTGTGAACATCTGAGTGACCTCCTGAATTACTCAGGAAAGCAGTGCTCTTACCCTTATGTCCATTGACAAGGGTTAATTGATAAGTAATTAAATTGTTGATTTATTGTAGTTAAATAGTTGATTTGTAGTATTTAAATAGTTGATTGATAGAAAGAAATGGTTGATCTACAGTAATTCATGAAGGAATCCAGGAGAGCAGGGATAGATCTGACACCTGGGGCAGGACAGAAGTTGGAGACTGGAGTTCCTTTTGGGCTGAAACCTGGAATTTCTCAGCTGCAGTTCCACAATGTGACAGCTCAAAATGCACAAATAATGAGGAATTATTAAACCTGTGGGACTTATTATGGAACAAATATCAGGAAAGCTTAGGAATATCATAAATACTGAGACCACCAAAGCCGAGGGATGTGTTGAGTGACCAGGGGAAGGAAGACTACCTAACTTTAGCTGATTATCTTCTTGTGTATTCCTGTGTTTTTCAGGAGCTGAGGAGAAGTATTGTTAAGCCTGTAAGATTTTCCAGTGTCAACCACCCATTTTATTGCACCCAGCCCATCCTTTTTTCCTTTTCTTTTGTCAAACAGTGGCAGCATCCTATGGAAACACTTGGTAAGGATGCTGTAGGAAGATAAAAACATTGACTGTTTGTTTAGGCTTTGGAATCATCTTAAGGATTGGTGTATTTAATTCTGAAGTATCTTGTTCTGATCTTGTCCCCTCATCTAATAAATCCATGGGACAAAATATCTGACTGTGACACTCAGGACTTTTAAAAGACTTCGGTGCCTTCTGTAGAAACTCCTTTGGAGCAATTTTGGCAGAGAGTTGCCAATGTATTTTGGGCCTCCCATACAGGGTTCTCCAAGAGAAATACAAGGTTAGGTGAATTGGTTAATCCATAAAGCTGATCAGATGGATTTCTTGCCATTCCACACAGAATTTTGAGTAATAGTTACTATCTTCATGGTTCTTTCACTGACTGGAAAAACAAAAACAAAAAACAAAAAACAAAACCAAACAAACAAAAACCAAACAAAAAACAAAACAAAACAAAACAAAAACTTGTTGGTTTATTTTTAGCTTGACTTGCAGAGTTAACTCATCTGCCACCTCAAAAAAACAAACAAACAAAAAAAAAAAAAATAAAAAAAAAAAAAAAAAAAACCAAAAAACTAAAAACAAACAAACAGAATTTTACTCATGTGGTTGAGTAAAAACATAATATTCCAAAGCAAATAGGGAGGTTGGCTCAAGTCAAGCCCTGCTCAGGCCCAGTGCCAGCAGACCACTCCAACTCATTGGAGCTGTTAAAATGTGCCTGATCAATGGATTGGGATTGTATGGTGAACCCTGAATTAATAAATATTGATCCTGACTATACAAACTTCTTCTGGCAAGAAATTGAATTTGGCTGGTTTAAAGCTCCAGCTGCTGTCTGAGACACTGGACAAATCTTTTTCACATTAATCCATCCTTTTCTCTCGCTTCCCAAGGATATGAACACTGATTAGATCTGGGAGTTTCTTGCACTGGGGGACAAAAGGTGATGGCTCTGCTGATGTTGTTTTCTAGGGCCCTTTCTTGCATATATTAATATGCACAAAAAGTCTGCATATTAATGCACACTTTTGAGTTGCAAATCATTTTTGGATTCCCTAAAAGTGGTTGAATTGGCTGGTTTTTATCCCTGCACAGTTCCCATGGCCAGGCAGGATCAGGAACCTTTTGTCTGTCAGACAAAGGATGGTGAAAGTGTGTTCTGGAGATACCCTAAAGCCAGCACTAGTAAATGGTGTAGCACTCTGCTGAGGTAAAAATCTTCTGGATTTAAGACCAAACAACCAAAAAGTCTTCTTTCAACTTCTACACAACCATTTGTTCCCTCAGTACAGAAGAATTCCCAGGAATAATCTTATACTCAGCCTCCACAGCCCCAGGAAAAGTACAATGGGTCCCACTCCTCAACAACAAGCCTTGATCCCTCCTTTGTTTCCTCCAAATGCCCTTTTATGAACAAATCCACTCCTGGGAATGCTCAAATATGAACAGAAGCACCATGGGAAAGGAAGGGAGAGGTTGTTTCTTAGCACAAATGTCAATGTCACCATCTGAGAGTTCCTTCTCCTGGAGAATCCATGTGAGGCAAGTGTCCTTTGGTGAGCTCCAGGAGGATTTAAAGCCCATTGTAGACACATCAGGCATGAGAGAAGCTGAGGTGAGCCAGGGAAAGGAAAATAGCATCCTCTAAAGCAGCTGGAATTTGTGCTGAGGGGTGACAAAGCCCCATCAGCAAGGAGACACTGTCCCCACAGTGGTCTGTTACAGATCTCTGTGGAGAGTCTGGCATTAAATCCATCCTGTGTCTCAGCCTCCTCTTTTTCCTCAGAGGAAAACAGCTGAGAGATATCCAACACCATCAAATGATGATTCTTATTATCAGCATTCCACATTTGTTTCAAGTAGCAGCAAAGAAAGTTTTCCTGGGCATCAACTTACAATTCATCTGTTCTGACAGTAAAACAAAACCTTGGCAAAAAAAAAAAAAACACCAAAAAAACCCCAAAAAAACAAAAAAAAACCAAAAAGAAAACAACAACAAAAAACCCCAAGCAAACAAACCACCTCAGGAATTATTGAATTTACTGCATCCAGCCATCCGTGTCCTCTTTTTCTCTGTGCTGAATGGATCCAGATTTCTGATCTGAAGGTTAAAAGACTGGAAATAGTTTTTAAACAATGAACTGCCTCATAAAGATAGTGTTCTGCTGAATTCCAATGACAAAACCAAGAGGAATTAAGGTGCGATGTCTGTGTGTAAGTGGAGGTTTGGAATATTTAATGAGTTTACATTAAATTCACACCTTTATTTTAAGATGAGATAAAAAGAGGGATTTTCTTCATTACCAGTTCCAGTTCAGCTGCATCCTGAACCAGGTCCCACTTTGTGAGCTGGTGAAACTCACAAATATGAATATTAAACCCAGCTCAGATAATTTTCCACCACTTATCCTTATCCTGAGGACAGTGTGACAAAACTTTCCTGAGGACAACATCAGCTCCTTTTACAAACAAGGGAACAATCTCATCTCCTGGAGAACAGGCTCAAGGTTTTTGGCTCATTTGTGTTTTACTAGAAGGTTTTTTTTGTTGTTTTGTTACTGTGGGCAACCAGCTGCCTTTCTGGGTGCTCTGAGGAAAAATGCCATGACAGGAACTTTCATTCCTTGTTGTTTACCACTGTTCTGAGGGGTTCTGAAGATGCCTGGCAAAGCTCTGGCACTTGACTGGGATGAAGAAAAACAGCACTGAGGGGTAAAACAACCTTCCAGCAATGGCAGCCTTGTGAAAGGCTGGGTGTAATGTCAGTGATGGGGCAAAGCACGCGTAAATTCTTTTGAAAGCAAGTAAGTTTGACCTAAAATGCTGGGCTGGGATCATTAGGGACTGAGTTTCTCCTCACTTGACATGTGAGGGAACAGCAAAACTTCCCATCCAGAATGAATTCCCCATCTATTCCCTGCTCCCTTTTTTTGCTGGCTCAGTCATTCCTCAGTGGAAGATCACGCTGAGATTTTCGTGGCCCATTGATGCTCTGATTTCTGTGAGGCACAAGGGAAAGACGTCATTGTAAATTATATTAGTGATGATTTGTTCCCCTAAACTCATAGACCAGTGGCCATTCCACAGTAAAAGTGGGATTTTGTCCACAACTATGGCATCTCCTTATCCGACCATCTCCTCTTGTCACTCTCATGCAATGGGATTTTTCACACTAGTAGGATTTATTTCATAAAGTCGTGGAATGGTTTGGGTTGGAAGGGAACTGGAAGATCATAGAGTTCTATCCCGTGTCATGAGAAGGGACAATTTTCACTATCTCAGGTCGATCCAAGCCCCATCCAACCTGGCTTTGGACACTTCCAGGGATGGGGCAGCCACAGCTTCTCTGGGCATCCTGTGCCAGGGCCTCACCACCCTCACAGGGAAGAATTTCTTCCCAATATCCAATATAAATGTTCAAATTGTCTGGACATGCAAGGGTTTCCGTAGTCACAGGGTGACATTTCTGCTTTCTCCCAACTGAGGTTGCAGTTGTACTTGAATTTCTTTTTCTCAGCTGTAGCTATGTAGTTATGTTTATTCATGTAAATTATTTTTTTTCTCTATTTTCCTACTATCTATTCCCCCATCCTTGGTTTCCTAAGCAATATAACTGGAAAATATCTCATGAGAGAGTGAGTTTATCGATGGCAGACACTAAATCCACGTGAGAAGGAAATGCCACAACCTGAATAACAGCCAAAAATAATTGAACCAAACACAGAATCACATCCAAAAACCTGGAAAACAATTATTTAAAAGGATACATCCAACAAAATCTTCAAACAAACCACCCCTACCATCCAACAAATAAGAGCAGTTATCCAAACTGCAATTCATTAGCAGAGAAGAGAAAATATTCGGAAGTTTCATTCCTGGCATCAGGAGGCTGGGCAGGATGTAACCCCAGCCAAGAGAATTATGAGTTTTTATGTGGAAAAAGACAGCAGGAGATGAGGAAGCAGCTCCTCTGATGGATTTCCTGATTGCACAGAACCCCTCAGAATGTAAAGATTGGTATTTTCATTGTTTTAATGGTTCTCATTTACAGAGCTGATGGGATATTTCATGTCCAGCCCAGGTTTCTTTGGATTCATTCTGTTTTTCTTTTAACTTTAGCTTATCTCTAATCCCCACCATCAATACCAATATATACAAGACCTCTTTCTACTACCTGGTCAATGCAAAAAAAAAATGCTCAATAATGAACTTTAGGCAGCATTAAGGAATCTCAGTGATTCTCCAGTGAAATTCCTGTCTCCTGAAATCTCAAAGTCAGTGACTGAAGGCTAAATGACACTTCAAGAGATGCTTTTCCAACCTGATTGCCTCAGAAAATGAAGTTTTTTGCACATGTGAGCAAATATAGGAATTTGCATTTGCTCAGTTGTCACCTGCATATATCATGGGGGCAAAATTTCCAAATTATATTGATTTCCTCCACTGTAAAAGTTGTTTTCGAGTGAGCACCACCCTTATTAGAGATCAGTGACCATCACAACCCTTTGTGTCCCTTCAAAACTGAACTAGAAATCACTGCAGTGGCACTTATTCACCAAAATAAAATTTAAAACCAGCTGGAACACTTCAAGGAAAATTAAAAATTACGAACATTGTCCATTTATTTATATATATTTAATCAAAGACAGTCAGTATGTCCAAGCATTTACAAATGAGGAAAAGAAGTCAGAAACAGCATATGGGAAAAGGAATGGTTTTATCCCTATTTTAATGATAGGCAGCAAGGTTGCAGAACTGTTTTGTGATTTTTTTCCCAGGTTATGCACTGACAGTCAACGGAGGAAGCAGCAACTCTCCTGAAATTTCCTAACAACCAGCATAAAGCAGGAGAATTTTTTTTCATTTCTGGATTTCATTTTCCATTGCAAATGGATTTAATTGAATGAATTACAGCTCCAGACAACAAGTTCCCATAAAACACCAAAATGTGGTTCGATATTTGGAAGAAATAGGTACCTTTAGCAGCTTCTGAAACAGCAGAAAGAAGGAAAAAAAACCAAAACCAAACCCTTTTCCCTTCCCCTTGTTTCCATTTCTGTGGACGTCTGAGCTGAAGATTCCAGGAACTTCATGCTAAGAAGAAGAGATCTTGGAGGTCTTTTCCAACCTAAACCATTCCATGGTTCTGCGATTCTCTACCCCAGCAGATCCCTTAGCTGAGCTGCCCAGTTTATCCCTGTTAATCCCAGTTTATCCTATTTCTTGCAGTTGATAATTTGCAGCATGGATAGTCTGTGGCTCTAATAAATATTCCACCCAAAAGGCTCTGTCAGATAAGCTCTTATAAAATTAAAAATGCCAGTTATGTATTTTTCAGCATCAGCATTGCAGTGGCAATGCTGGAGCAGGTCTGGAAGATGGAGTTTCCTCAGAGGGGAAGAAAGAAAAATCAAAACTATGCTGCTTTGTTTTTCAAACTTTAGAACTGGAACAGAGAATTGAAGGTGGAGACCTCAAGAATCAGGAGGGGAAAGGCAGCACCTCCAGACTGTGTTTGTGATCACCCCCAAGCTCTTGTGAGGGATTCTTTGTGTGTCAGATGACTCAAACCATCTTTAAAGAGATGTAGAATCCTAAAATGGTTGGAAGAAACCTTAAAGATCATCCAGTTCCAAACCCCAGCCATGGGCAGGGACACCTTCCACTATCCCAGGTTGCTGCAAGCCTTGTCCAACCTGGCCTTGGACACTTCCAGGGATGGGGCAGCCACAGCTGCTCGGAGCACCCTGTGCCAGGACCTCAGCACCTTTCCAGGGAGGAATTTCTTCCCAACATCCAATCAGTGGGAAGCCATTCCCCCTTTTCCTGTCACTCTCAACTCTTGGAGTGATTTCAGAGTCTCACAGCTGTTTTGCAGGCACTCAACAATTCACATCATGGAGACGTGTTACAAAAAATGTAGTACACAAAACTAAACTATTAATGATCCAGTTAATGCTAAACTCTCTCCTCAGCTTGATTAAGTTCCTTGCTAAATGCCTCTCTCTCTGCATAATGTTGAAATTCAGAATCACAGAGTCATTGAGGTTGGAAAAGACCTCCAAGATCATCGAGTCCAAGCTGTGCCAGATCCCCACCTTGTCACCAGCCCAGGGCACTGAATGTTCAGTCATTCCTTGGAAACCTCCAGGGATGGGGACTCCACCACCTCTCTGAGCATCCCACTCCAGTGCCTGACCACCCTTTCCATGCAGAAATTCCTCCCAATAAAGAAATTCCTCCTGATTTCCAGTAGCTGCAATCTTTTCAGTTACTGTCAGATGGAGCTTGGGTGTGTAACATAAATTTTATTTCTCTCTTCACTCCATCTTCGTTTCTATATAAGCAACAAAATGGAAAGGATACATAAATTAAAATTTTAAAATAAAATTTTTAGACTCTGCTTTACTTTGGTCTCTTTGAGAACCTTTTCTGAAATCCAAGTTCAAGTATTTGGTATCACACAGCATTGAGGTGACATAACCCTGCTGACAGACTTGTTTTTCCTCAGCATCTTCTGAGTGAAATATCTATTTTTTTGTCTAACACATGTCTGGTTTTGGCTGTTTTTCTCCCTTCCAATTTCCTGTAGGAAAAAAAAAATAGAAAAGGTAATTTTTTTATGCCATTTTATCTTCTTCCAGATTTATAACAAGTCTTATTTTGTCAGCAAAGTATGAGAAGCAACCACATTCTGCAGATGGTGTAAATTGAGGAATGCCTCATAATTCCCCCTTCAATGTGTAAAATCTTCTACAGAGCAGACTGTTCCACTCCCACTCCTGGATTTCAGGAGAGTTTAGTCTTTAGTATTACACTTGCTAATGGAAAACCACAGAATGAATTTTTTTTTTTCACCATAAAAAAAAAGCAGCAAATTCAGCAGCAAATTCCATTAAAATGTAAACATTCAGATAAATCACACCCGTTTCAGTGGCATTTTCGATGTTGTTATGAAAAGCATTCCAACCAGCAACTTAATGAAGAGTTTTGCATCTTGTTTTGACTTTTAAAGAGATGAACATTTTCACTTCTCTTTGAGAGGTTGGATTTCTCACTTTTTAACTTCACACTTCCCATCTTTTTACTGTGGAAACATGAGGAAAAAGAAGTGGAATGAAAGTGATTTTCATGACGTTTTGCCAATGCTACTTCTTTCAGTTCCATTCATTTTTCAAGGGAAATAACAGGGGCTAATTTAAAAATTAAGACAAAATTAATGGCCTAACTTTGAACTAAATCCCTCTGAAAAAGCTAAACTATCAGGCACTTCAAAGAAAACCTTTCTCTGTTTGCTTTTTCTTTATGAAATCCAAACAAAACTAAGCTTAAACTATTCATTATCACCTGACATAGTTTTCCTGCCTCATATTCCATTTGTTTTTTCTTCCTTTTCCTGTGTTCCTCCTTAATAAATTATACAACCAGCAGACAATTTTAATGCCATTTGTCAGGAGGAATATTTATTAAAATACTCCTAGTTTCAGTGAAATCTGTGGCTTGAAAGGAGAGCAGAAAAAGGTGTGAGGTGGGTCATTCCTTCACCCTGATTTGCTGTCAGAGGATCCACATTGATCCTGAGCTCCAGGAATATTTTTTTTCAGGAAACCCACAGGGGTTTGTCTGGTGCTGTTCAGGGAAAGGAATGAGAATGTGATGATTCTCATGGGTCCCTCCCAGTTCAGGCTATTCCATAATTTGGAGATTTTGTGGTTCTACAGTTTAGGGTGGGTGCTTCTAATGAACGTGATTCCAGCTGGGAAATTTCACTGGGGGTTCCTTGCTCCACCTCTGGAGAGCAAAGCAATGGGATTGCTGGGGTTTGGGATGTGATCTCCACTGTACACCTGCACGAGGTGAGACAAACAGCATTTCTGGAGGTTCCTCATTTCCATAGAATGGTTTGGATTGAAAGGAACCTTAAAGATCATCCAGTTCCAACCACTCTACCATGTGCAGGGACAATTCCCACTATCCCAAGTTGCTCTAAACCCCATCCAGCCTGACCTTGGACACTTCCAGGGGTGGGGCAGCCACAGCTTCTCTGGGAAACCTGTGCTGGTGTCCAGTTTGCTGTCACAGGGAAGGATTTGTCTCTAACATCCCCTCTATCCCTGCCCTCTGGCAGTAGGAAGCCATTCCCTGTGTCCTGGCATTCCAGATCTTTGTCCATGCTCCTCTCCATCTCTCTTGGAGCCCCTTTAGGCACTGGAATTATGCGGATTTTTGAAGGAATTTTGAATGAGATAGAGACAGGACCTCTGAATTGTTTTTGATAATGCGATTTATTTTTCTTCTCTTCTACATAGGCAGGAAGCTCTCATCTTCACTGTGTGGTTCAGAAGGTCACAAGACCCCTAGTTACAAGAATTTTTAAGGATTTATTGACTAATAAAACATTGCCAACAAGGATATTTATGTTTTTGACCTAATCCTTCAATATTTCATCTTATGGACTCATGCTAAGTGTAAGGTTTCTTAGCCAGTCACATTATGATACACAAATCTAAAGTACTGCATTCTAAACTCCTTGTTTACCTTTGTAACTACTTTTATTTCTTCTATATCTTAAACTCTCAAACTCTAAACTTTCTTCCACTTAACATGTCTCTTATTTAAACTATAAATCCAGATTTTTGCTTCTAGCACCTATGTTTGGAAGCCTTTTCCAAGGTCTCATACCAAATCCTGTGTTCAATTCTAAGCCTTGCTTTACAGGCCCAAAGTCGTGAAAATTCCCTGCATTTCAGATCCCAACAGGAAGGAGCTGTAATTTCTCCCTGAGCCTTCTTTTCTTCAGGCTGAACAAATCAACTCTCTCCAATTATTAAAATAAAGGAAATCAGTGTGGGGAGCTGAGATCTGAAATCAGGTGACAGAAAACCAGCCCTGGGCTCATTTGCCTGCCTTTCCAACTGTTCCACAGCTTTCCTTTTGAGGACATTGCAGGAAGTTTATTCCATCAGGGACTACCAGAGGTTTGTACTTCCAAAGCCTGTGCTTTCCAGCAAAACATCCAAACAAAACCACCTCTCCCTGACAGCACACTCCTGTAATTACACCTTTCAGCAATTCCTCTGCTGTTTCAGCCCTTCCCTGAAGGCAAAGAGAAGCAAATCACCCTCTTTCCTCCCAGCCCTTCCTGCTCTCTGACTCACCAGCGGGGAGAAGGTTTGGAATCAGGGTTTGGAATCAGGGTTTGGAATCAGGGTTTTCAATCAGGGTCCATCCCCCCCAGAAATAGATCTGGCACAGATGCAGGATGCCTTTGGAAGTGAGGTGGGAGTGGGAGGCATGTGATTGTTAAAACACAATTAGAGAGGATTAGCAGGTACCCCACTCTGCCAGCAGCTGACGGGAGCAGAGGAGCAGGAAACGGTTTGGAGGGATGATGTAACAGGAGCTGCTGTCGCTACCTGTGAACCTCAACAGGTAATTAATCTGGTAATTAACAATCGTCAGATGGATGATTCAGAAAGGGGAAATTAAGAGGGTGATCTGGCTTCACAATGGGAGCTACGTCAGCTCCCAGCAGCTCACCTGCTCTGACAGAGGTCCAAAAATGGGTGTAGGTGAGAAGGGAAGGTTCTGGCAGCTCCTCCAGCTCGGATAATTGTTGTATAGAAGCCTGGAGCCACTAATTAGGTAATTTTGGGTATAATTCTCCTCTTGGAGAGGAGAAAGGATTACATTAAGGAGTGTTAGTTCACCTCAGGAGGTGAGGCCCTGGCACAGGTTTCCCCAGAGAAGCTGTGGCTGCCCCATCCCTGGAAGTGTCCAAGGCCAGGTTGAACAGAGCTTGGAGCAACCTGTGATATTATTTATTATTCTTTTTTAATTTATTTACTATTTACCATTTACCATTTACTATTTACTAACTATTTACTATTTATTCCCCACCCCTGGAAGTGTCCAAGGCCAGGTTGAACAGAGCTTGGAGCAACCTGGGATAGTGGAAGGTGTCCCTACCTATGGCAGGGGGGTGGGACTGGGTGATTTTTTGGGCCCTTCCAACCCCAACTATTCTGAGATTCTGTGATTATTGCATTACATGAGTTTTCCAAAGAGATTTCTCTCAGACTCTGCTTCCTGGATATTGCAGATAGGACAGAGTAATTGATGCAGTTGAGTACTAAAATAAAAATCAGCATAAAAAAAATAAAAATCCCCTCCATTACCTCTCCTCCCTCCCAATGGAGGGGAAAAAAAAGGTAAAACAGTACCTGAGATAGAGCTAAACTTTTTCTTTTGACTCAGAAGTGCTTCTTCAAGTTAGTCCATCTATAAAAAATCCAACCATTTATTTTATAGTGAAGTCAATTTTTCAAAATTAAAAATTGCTATTTTGAAATTAAGGGTGAAAAGGTCTAACTTTAAAAAATGTCAAAACAAAGACATTTAACATTTCCAAAGTGAAACTTTTCATTTAGAAAATATAAAGGGGAAATACCCTGACATTTAAACATATTCCCACATTAATGGTTTGCAATTTTGGGTGAAAATGCCTCTAAATTCAGCCTAATTCAGTAAAGATTTTCATGCTTCTAAGAATTTATTTTTATCTGGAACTTTTGGGCACAGAAATGAAAAATAGAAATACCCATGCTTGCTCTAAATGAATTTATAATCAGTTCTATGATTGTCTGCCAAAGATTTGATGCACTAATGTTCAGTTTAAGAACAGAAGGTCCTGTTGCATTTGAACTTGCTGCACAGCCCAGAAGATACTGAAAAATCACAGAATCATGGAATATTCTGAGTTGGAAGGGGCTCACAAGGACCAGTCCGACTCCTGGCCCTGCCCAGGACATCCCAACAATCCCACCCTGTGCCTGAGAGCGTTGTCCAAATTCTCCTGGAGCTCTGATCTGGGACTGTGACCATTCCCTGGGATCCTGTTCCAGAGCCCCACCACCCTCTGGATGAAAAACCTTTTCCTATTATCCAACCCAAACCTCCTCTTAAATAACTTCTTGCCTTTGTACCAAAAATATCTGTATCAATCCCACTTTATCATCTATAATTACCTGTTCATTCCTGACACCCAAAAATTAAACAAATCAGCTCAATGCCAAAGCATCCTCTGGACTGGAATCTTGAAGGAACTCACAAATAAAATTTTGGCTGATATATAAAACCTTGCATTATCAATGGCCACAGCTCACAGAGGCTGAAACAACTGATTTAATTCCCATCTACAAAATGCAGGATAATTAGGATTACACTCTTTATGTCTTGAAAATTCCTGCCTGGTTCCCTGGAAAATCAGTATTCTATAGGAAAAGATGAGTTTATGGCAAATATGGATTGTTGGGAAAGAGCCAATGTGGCTCTGTAAAGGCAGATGAGCAGCAGTTCAGGGAGAGCAAGAGTCTGCTGGAAATCCAGTTGGGCTTTCAAAAAGCCAAAATCCTTCCCAAAAATTCCTTCAAAAAGGAACATTTAAAACCATAACATGCTACAAGATTGGAGAAGAGGTTCCAATCCTTTGAGAGAGAGTTTAAAAGGAAAAGTAGGATGAAGTGGTTACTTCTCAGGGTACAGAAGAGTGGGATGGAATTCCAAGTGGAGCTCCAGAGGAACCTCACAGGGATTTGAATTAAACCAATAGGAAAGTGGCTGTTGAGCCCAGGTTGGATGGATTCCCAAATAACCTGGTCCAAATGACTGCAAATAAATATTTTTGTGTCCATGGAAATGCAGTCTAAGCCATGCCTGCACTCTGATGTGCTCCAAAGTGTCTGTGAAAACTTAGGAAAGACATCCTGGGATTGTCACTGGGAGCACCTGGAATCCCTGGCTTTCTGTGTCACAACAGCCAAAAATGCTGGCAAGAAAGCTGGGAATCACCAAGGAGGTTTTTTGAAACCAGACAGAATGAGGGATTTTGCTGGTACACTGAGTTTTGAAGTCCTCTCACATTAAGTTGTCTGTGCAGTTCTGTTCTCTGTCTCTCAAAACAGACCCAGATCGGAGAAGAGAAAGTCCAGATAAAGTAAAATAATCAGGAATGTGGAGTATCTGCCTTTAGAAGAAAGACTGAAAAGGCTGCAGAGACTCTTCAGTCTGTAGAGAAGAAATCTGGGGAAGTGGAAGATGAGGCTGAGGATTAAAAAGTCATGAAGAGGGTAGGATAACCAAATGGGGACTGGTTCTCAACAAAATTAAGGACAGAAAAAAGGCCAGATTTCTTCGTAATCCAACAGAGCATGGGACTCTCCACTGTCCGTGGTACTGGAGCTAGAAAACAAAATGTAAGAGCTAAAGATATTTAAAAACAGACATAAAGTGGAATTGACAGAACTGTTCCCTCTAATAGAACAGTTGTGGGTGCAAGGGAATAAACTGCAGAAAGGGGATGAGGTTTTTCACCCCCCTAATTCCAAATTTCCGTGCTGGACAGGGAATCCTGTGCTAGAAGAATATAATTCTGATCCAAAAATTAATTTCTGACGTCCTTATTCAAGTAGTGGGTAACAGCATGACACACAGGCTGTTTATTAAATTGTTAACAAGCACTTTCTGCTGAGGTTTGATGTCACGATTTCCCTTTTACCCATTTGAATATGGCTTATTTTTAAAACCTGATTTCATCTGAGCACTGGAGTGACCCAATTACAACAATGGGAGGGTTGTGAACACATGAGTAACAAGGGTATTCAATTATTCTCCCTGGTTATAAGAAGTTGAATTAATTCAGGAACCACTGGTGAAATATGTATCAAACAATCTATTAATCATTATTACTGCTAGATAAAATTTGAATAAACACCAGGATAAATGACCCAGATTTCAGTGTCTCTACATGGATTTTATACTTTGGGTACTTAAACGTGGGAAACAATGGATTAATTAACTCATTGGAGTCCAGACCTTGGGAATACCTTCCTTAGGCTGCACAGTCTGTCTTTCAATTAGGACCCAGCTCAGATCTTAGGTCTGGACCTATGACTATTTTTATTGTTTTTGTGACCACCACCTCATGTTCACAATTTTAGTGAGTTCAACTCAAGTCTTCTCAGTTCAAACTGAAAGAGAATCAAAATAAATCAGGTCAGAATTCCCCCTGAATAAGGACATCTCCATTTGCTTGTTTAATGTGCTTCTAAACTTCAAAGTCATGCTTCCATGTGAGCTCAGTGCCTGATGGTGTCTCCTAAACAAGTTCTTGCACAGAATTATATCTGAAGTCCATAAAGCACTGGAAAATAATTAAAATACAGTGGTTGAGTAGAGTAGAAACTTTTTATTTTATTGTGCCTGGGAAGTGCATGGAGTCTGAAAGTGGGTTTGGATGGAGGACGATCCACTGTGCAGCCTCCTGACCCTGCAAACCTTGCACAGCCCAGATGGGGCCACACACCCTGATGCAGCTTTTCCAAGGCTATAAATTGGCATCATTGAGGTCACTTATTCCCTCTCACCAGGAATTCAGCCTCCCAGTACTGCTGCCCTGCACTCAGTGCTCCCTGAAGAGATTGAAAACACGATCCTGGTGAAAGTCACCTTCCCCAGAAATCCCAGGGATCAGCAGAGCCAGCACTTTCTTGGACAAGTGAGGATTGAAAGCAAAGGACTTAAAGTAAAGGTCAAACAAAAACCCACTGGAAAACAGATGGCAATTCCTCAAAGAAGGCATTTTGTTGTTCATCTCCTCCTGCAAGAGCAGCACTCAGAGTTTGGAGTGCACATCCTGACTCTCCACCAAGATTTTTTCCCCTCAGTATTTTGCTGTTCTCACATTAAAAGCATCTCCAGGGGCTCTGTTTCAACATCAGCAGCACCAGATTATTCCACAGGGCAGTCCAGCCTCACTTGCAGTTGGGCACACTAGGACATCCCAAGGGTATATCCATAATTTCCCTGCCTAAGGAAAGCAGGTCATGGGATATTAAGAAGGGGATGTATTCCCCTTGTGTTTTTTCAGACAGGGTCAGGATGTGGTCAAAGTGCCCAGTCTGGGCTAGGACTGCAGTAGACACTTTGAAAAAAACAATGCACAGGTTAAAAAAAAAAACAAAAAAACCAAAACAACATATCCTGTCCTCAAAAGATTCCTGTTGTCAGCTCTGCTCTATGAGTTATTCAGCACAAGAAAATTTAAAGGTCTGGAGCTATTCTCTGGCCTGAACTCCAACTGGGATGACAAAACCTGACTCCATGCTCCCAATCCTTCCCCATAAAGCAGAGTGGATTAATCCCAACTGTCTTTCACAGAAGGTTTACAGCTGGTTTTAACTCCTCAACTGTACCTGGTTTTGTTGGTTTGGTTTCTTTCATTCCATGGTCCTGTTTACTTGGCTGTGTCAATACAGGCATTTAATCCAGTTATATCCCATTTACCCCACTGCTCAGAGGGTTTTACCAAGCCTGGATTTTGCCCTGCCCTGCATTTAACACCAGCTGAGGTGACACCCATCAAACACTGCATCCCTCAACACCATCCTGACAGAGCAGTCTGGAAACATCCCATTTAAAACAGGACCAGTCCAACCCTTTGGATAGAGGGTGGAAACATCACAATTTCTACTTGATAATAAATAAATTTGCAATGAATTTGTACATATTTGGTTTAAGACAGGATGCTCAGGATGGCTGTAATTAAGTGAGTAATTATACCTGCATGGATCAACAGTTTCCTCCACAAAGCAACATAAGAAAATGCAGGTGGGTGAAAGTTGAAGCAATGAATAAAGTGTTCCAGTCTTTCAATGCATTCTAATATATTGCAGATGGAAACTTTGGATTCAGAAATGCTGAAAATTTTCATTTGAATTCTTTCAATGTGTATGAGCACATTTTGATTTCTGATTTCTCTACTCATCCTTTAAATGTTTCTGTGAAGAAAAAGATGGGGAGGTTAAAGAGAGAGGGTAAAAAGCCCTCACTGAAGCACAACAATAATTTGGGGATGAAATAAAATCCTTTAGACTGGCACCAATATTTTTTCCCTCATTTGGTCAAGATTGCTCTGCTTGGTTTTGGTTTGCTTTCACCTGTACCCATTGCTCTCCACCTTTCTCTCCCCTCCACAAAAACCTTTTCCTTCTTTTGGTCTGCTCCATTTTGCTCTGCAAATCCTTTTGCCCCCAGCTGTTTTCTTTCCTTCACTGCTATTCTTAATTCTTTTGTGTTTCCCCATTTTCTCACTGCAAATCCTTGTTACTCCTTGTTCTTATTTTTGTTCTTGTTCTGCTTGTTTTTCTTCTTGTTCTTCTTCTTGTTCTTCTTGTTCTTGTTGTTGTTCTTGTTCCTCTTCTTGTTCGTGTTCTTTTCTCCTTCTCCTTCTCCTTCTCCTTCTCCTTCTCCTTCTCCTTCTCCTTCTCCTTCTCCTTCTCCTTCTCCTTTTTTTCCTTCTCCTTCTCCATCCCACCAATTTCACTATCTCTCCAGCCTTTTCCAAAGTCCATTTCCAAGCTGATCCTGATTATGCTGAGGGTTTCAAATGTCTTTTCCAGCCTGGGGTGAAGGAGATGAGCAAATTTCAGGCCCCTGTGCTGTGATTCCAATCTGTTGGCTCTGGTAGAGACACCTGAGAGCTGAGCACTGGATAACAGGGACATGGAGGAAGCATCCAAAACAACAATGGCATCCTGGCCTGTGACAGCAAAATTGTGGCCAGCAGGACCAGGGCAAGGATTGTCCCCCTGTACTGACGCTTCTGAGGCCACACCCCAAATTCTGGGATCAGTTCTGGGTTTCTTAAGAAAAGCAAGATATTGAGGGGCTGGAGCATGTCCAGACAAGAAAATGGAGCTGGGGAATGGTCTGGAACACCACGAGGAGCTGAGGGACCTGGGAGGGCTCAGCCTGGAGAAAAGGAGACTCAGGGGGGACCTTCTGTCTCTGCACAACTCCCTGACAGGAGGGTGCAGCCAGGTGGGGATCAGGCTCTTTGCCCAAGTAACAAGCACTTGGACAAGAGGAAATGGCCTCAAGTTGCACCAGGGGAAGTTTAGGCCAAATATTCATGAAAATTTCTTGATCTAAAATGGCTTTCAAGCCCTGGTACAGAGTCCTCAGGGCAGTGGTGGAGTCACAACCTCTGGAGTGTTTAAAAACTTGGCACTTAGGGATGCAGTTTTGTGCTGGACTCAGTAATGCCAGGCTAACAGTGGAGCTTAATGATCCTAAAGATCCTTTCCAACATAAATAATTCCATGATTCTAAGAGCTGTGAACAGCTTTATCCCTGGGATTTTCCCACACAGGTGGCAGACCCATAAACTCCCCTGTTCAGTGCAGCCTGATGGAAATCAGCTCCTGATTGATTTCCTGGCTGGGATAAAACCCTTCAGCCTGTTTTAGGCAAATGAGCCTGGTGCTGTTATTTTTCTGAGCATTTATTCCAGCAGGGAGGATCCCAGTGCCAGGCTGCCTGACAGCAGCTTTTAGAGGACCTTATTAAAATCAGAGTTGTCACTTCCAGTTAATGGCTGGGCTAAGGGGAAGTGTTTTGTACAGAGTACATCCAACAAGTTCAGGAATAAAATCCAGATCTCCTGAATCTGTATCCGTTGTAGCAGTCATTACAAGCCCTCACAAATGGGCAAAACTGAACTTTGTTCGGTTCAGTTGAAATCTGTGATCTTAAAACCAGCAAACATTCCATTTTTCCATTCTTTTTTCTGAAGTAAAGGCCCGTTGTTCACCTCTGAGGTGCATTCTCAGCTTTGGTTCAGAGTGGAACCTCAGCCAAGCTGGGCTTTTGCCAGCTCTTAGTTTGAAATTTAATGAGATTCAGCTTATTCTGCAAACACCCTGAATCGTGGGATATGAAAGCAAAATGAAAGCTGTTATTTTGTTAACAGTATGCAAGACTCATAAATAAGTATTTTTCCAATTGCAGCATAGTGCCTGTGATAGCCCAGAATGTTTTTGATGGGATGTATGAATTCTCTATGCGTTAAAGCTTCCCCCCAGGCCCACAGAAAAAAATGTGACAGAAATTTTGGGGTGTTAAAAAGAATGACGAAGAAATAAATTCTGTTTTCACTTTCTAATTTCTAGGGGCATCAAGCTCTTTTCAGGAGGCTGAGGGAATTTTTGTCCTGGGAAGCTCAGCAATGGCACAGTGTCACCAACCAAGATTAGAGGGATGGAGCACCTGTCCTATGAGGAAAAATTGCGAACATTGGGGATGTTCAGCCTGGAAAAGAGAAGCTTTGGGATGATGTAATTGCTGCCTTCCATTACCTGGAGGAGGCAACAAGAAAGATGGAGAGAGACTATTTACAAGGACCTGGAGAAACAGGACAAGGGGAAGTGGCTTCAAATGGAAAGAAAGTAGATGGGATAATGGGAAGAAATTCTTCCCTTTGAGGTTGCTGAGGCTCTGGTTGTCCAGAGAAGCTGTGGCTGCCCTATCCATGGAAGTGTCCAATGCCAGGTTGGATGGGGCTTGGAGCAACCTGGGATAATGGAAGGTGTCCCAAGGAAGGGTGGATGGAGTTAGATCATCTTTAGCATCCTTCCCAACCCAAACCAACCCATGATTCCATTATCTTCTGGACATCTTCATGGAGATGTAAGGAATGGAGTTAAAAATCAATTTTCTCCACTCAATTTTCGCCCAGCTTTTCGAACATCTGGTTGCAGCTGGAAACCACAGTGAGTGCAGACCCCTCCTCTCTTGGATGGGCTTCCAAGAGCTCTGTAAATCTCACTGGGCACACACACACCAGTCTGAGGAATTTCGTTCCACTGCAGTTTTCTTATCAAATCACATTAACCCAATTTCAGTGGAAGTCACTCATTGCAATCAAAGACCTTGCACATGAAGAAATGGTACGAGATGGGCTCAAGTTGCACCAGGGGAGGTTCAGATTGGATTTTAAGAAAAATTTGTTCACTGAAAGGATGGTCAAGCATTGGAATAGGCTGTCCAGGGAGATGATGGAATCACGATCCCTGGAAGTGTTGAAAAATGAGTGGATGTGGCATGGCCTAAGGTTTGTTCTTGATTTGGAGGTATTTTCCAACATTAATGACTCCATGAAAAGTTCCCCACTGTTGCTTCCATCTGGATTGGTGCCAGCCTGGAAGATGTTCTCTGGCTTCTTACCACACAACCTTTTGAAAAGCAAACACGGAAAATGTAAGGAGTCTTCTGGGTCAGGATAAAACCTCACTCAGGCACACTAATGAGTGTTAATTGGCTGAATCAGCTGTTCTATCAGCCTGGCTTGGCAGTGCCCTCTCTAAAAGCACTTGGACTCTGTCCCTCAGTCAGAACGGTGTCATTGTCCCCTCCTGTAGCACGGCTGTGGCACAGGTGTGAAATGTGTGAAAGTGGATTCTGTTAAATAGATGGGTTAGAACTGCCCTGCTGATTCATTGGTGAAGGAACATTCTGTGGATTTTGATTAAGTATCTCTGCGGAAACTAAAAAAAAAAACCAAGCAAAATGTTCCAATCAAGCTGAAACTGCCTCTCTGACCTTTCCAGCACATAACATTTTCATTCTTCATTTCCAAATTACTTTTATTCTTAGTTTTTCCCTCCCACTGACTGTATATTCTGTTAAGTCATAAAGAGTGAAATTAAAAAGTAAAAATCAAAGGACCCCATTTCTGCTTTGGTTAAATGAAATGTTTTGATTTAACCAGAGCTTTTGGCCTCCAAAGGTCATGTGATACCTTTCCACTGCCTGGTTTTCTTCCAGGCAGCTTCAAAAAGAACTGAAAAAAGAATTCTAGGCAAACAGAAAATCCATTGTCCTGTTCTGACAGATGAGGAAAAATAGTCACAGAATATCATTATATTCTCAGGGAGGACAAGTTCTGTGTGGCAGGAGATCTATTTAAATGCAGTTTGTGTGGACCCAAGGCAGTAGGTGGGCCAACAAAGGCATGAAGCCACTGCATCCTCCCAAATTCCTTCCCATTGTTGTCTTTGTCAGGACTTGAAGAATTCAGTCAACTCATCCCAAAGCACTGCCAAAGAAGGAAATTCCCACATGAAAAGCCATCATAAGAGGAACTTAAGGTAGGCCCAGAGGTCAAAGGGGAGGGTGTTAATACCAGACCTAAACGGAGGTGAGGGATTGCCCACCAGATGAAATTACACAGTGCAGATGCAGCAATGGGAAGATTCCAGGCCTGGTGAGGCAGATCTGGGGAACTGATCAAGACAAAAATTCCCACCAAACTGTGGGAAAAGTAAGCAACTGCCAACACATGGGCCATCCCAAATTGTGGGAATGGAGCGGATGCCTCTGGATATCCAGGACTTGGGCTGTGTAAAAGTGGTATCTCCAGAAGAACATTTGGGGATGTCCACACTGAGAAGACCAGAAGAAAAAGGGCTGGTGGGACACCACAGGGACCCATGTGGGGATGAGTCTTTATATTTAATCTGCCTCTCTTTGTCCAACTCTCACACCCATTACCTCACACTTGCTGTTAAATAATGGCATAGTGGTAAATAAAACTGCACTCTTGACTTTTATGGTCTCCTTTGCACCTTAATTCAGGCAGAGGCATCTTTTAATTATCATTAAAAGATGATTATTTCAGTTATCGTAACATTATTTTGGTGTCAGAAGTGGCATCATGACAGTCTGACACACCAGCTCCCTTGTCTCATCCTTATTTCAGCTCTACCTCCCCCTCTCAGTGTATCCATGTCCCCATTTTAGAGATGACAAAGCACTTTCAACAGAGACCTTTTCCCAGAGAGCTCAGGGAGATCCAGCTGGCTCTAAACCCCCCCTTAATGAACCATGGGGTTCTTCATCCCCAAAGTACGAATCCCTGAACTCAAACTGTCCCCTGCACATCTTGCAGAGCTCACACCGTGACAAAACCATCAGCAGCTTTTTATGGAGCAGATAATTGTGAAGCTGTGAAAAACCAAGCTCCTGTAGCTGGCTGTTCCCATCACTCAGGGAATGCATTTCCACACTGGGGGTCACAGCAGCCTCAGCACTTGGGATGTTCCCTTCTGGTTTTGAGGTCAGATTTGTTACTGGTGAACTTACACCAATAAGTCAAAGAGAAATAAATACAGATTCAGTGAGGCACATCTGGAGTGCTGTGTCCAGTTCTGGGCTCCTCAGGACAGGAGGGACATGGAGCTCCTGGAGCAGGTCCAGAGGAGGGTTATGAAGATGATGAAGGGATTGGAGCATCTCTGGTAAGGAAAGTTTGAGGGAGCTGGGGCTGTTCAGCCTCGAGAGGAGACACAGCTGAGAGGGGACCTCATCCCTGTCTGTCCCTGTCTGCAGGGAGGGCTCAGAGCATGGACCAGGCTCTGCTCTGGGGGCCCAGCAATGGCACAAGAGGAATGGGCAGGAATTGATCTCAGGAAGTTCCACATGGACATGAGGCAAAACTTCTTCCCTGGGCAGTGACAAAGACCTGAACAGAGATCAGAGAGGGTGGTAGTCTTCCTCTCTGGAGATATTCCAGAACTCTCTGGACACAATCCTGTGCTGGGTGCTCTGGGATGACCCTGCTGAAGCAGGGAGGTGGCACCAGATGACCCCACTTGGTCCCTTCCAGCCTGACCCACACTCTCGTTCTGTGAATCACCAAATCCTAGAATCACAGAATAGTTTGGGTTGGAAGGGACCTTCAAATCATCTCATCACAACCCCCTGCCATGGGCAGGGACACCTTCCAGCAGACCAGGTTGCTGATTCATGGCTGATGGTTCAGTTACACAATTTCTGTGTAGAAGGTTGGTCTGGACATCAGTGGAGTTCCCAGCACAGGAACACAAATCCCACCTGAGCGTACCTGGGACTAGAAATGTGGATGTTGATGGGTCCTGGAGCACTGACCACAAGTTCCTGAGATCTCCACCTCATCCCACCTTGTTTTAGCCACTTAACTGTGTCATAGAATAACTTTAAAACCTACTTAAACAAGGGAAAACAGCAAACTAATGATCAAGGTCACCTCCAGAGATGCTTTCCTGCTTCCCTTCACCTGCAAACAGCCTGGGCAACTGAATCTTAATTTATCCAATCATTAATTGCTAACTGTTAATTTAAACACCTAAGTGGAGGTGAACCTAGGCCTGAAGCACAAACCCATTTTCTGGCTAATTCCTATTCACTAAAGCCTCAGTTTCTAAGTGAGGAATTCCTTGAAATCCCATCTGCTGGAGACAAAAGAAATAAATTTAAATATTCTCTCTCCTTTTCACAGAGGCAGTGAAATTCTGCCTCATTTGCCCATGCACATGCCCTTGGCAAAGGTAACAATCAAATCCAGCTCACTCTTGCTTGGAGAAAAGATCCAAAACCTCCAGCTTTCCATTCAACTTTCCTCAAGGTACAAAAGAAAACAAAAGAAGTCATTTTCCAGCTCCAGACTTTTGAACTTCGTGACAGATCCGGGGGTACTAATATTAATTAAAACACTACGCCAGCACTTAGCAGGAATTATTTGTCTGATATAATTAGGAAAGACAACATGTCATTATGCCAACTCCATGATGTACAAACAGTAACAACAGCTCCTGTAAACTATTACAGCAACAGCAATTAGCTGCAGTTCTAATCTAACTTATTGTAATGAGCCATGAAAGGAAACCCAGGGCTCAGCACGAGGCAGCAGCTGCTGAATCTCGGGTAGATCCCATCCATGGATTTGGTGGAATGTGGCACCAGAGGCTGAATATTTGGGGGGTGGCAGAATTGACATGGGAATTTGAACACAGATGTGGATCAGGAATCACGAAGAGCATGGGACAGATTTCCAGGATATAAAATTATTTGATTCAGCTGATTTCAGCTTCTGTTGTCAACCTGTTTTCAACACACCTGGAGATTGACTGCAATTCCCTTTTTGTGCAGGGAAAGTCCCTCTGCCCTCCTATGCTGGGATCATCCTGTGCAGTTACCCTCACCTACCCTGAGTAGAAACCAAAATTTTTGTTGATTATACAGTGTTAATTATTCAGGGTTTTTTTGACGTTAACTTCCCAGGAATGTGAAATGGGCTTGCCCTGGCCACTGTGGCTTTCTTCTGCTAAGAAAAGGAACAGCTCTAGATGTGGACAGTGGTGCTGCAGGTGCTCTTTTCATCCCTTCTCTACCTGGCAGGCTGTTCCTCCTCCCAAATGCTCCTGTTGGTCTCCTCTTCCCCCCACTCCAGTTTCCCAAATCCACCTTTTTCTTCCTGTGCCTGCCTTGCAGCCAAGCCATGCTCTCTCAGTGCCCTTTGCAGGTGGATTCTGAGTTCCTGGGGGGACAGACACCCTCTTGACTTCTCCAGAGAGATCCCTGCCCTGTCCTCTGGTGACAATGGCATCAGGATACATGGCTGTAGAGGCTACAACTCCCTAAAATTCCCTTTCCTCTTTTGCTTGGAAATTGTAGCATAAGTCAGATTTTGGTTCTTGCCCAATTTTCACCAAGCTCAGGTAGGTCATTTCCCACTGGTGTCATGGTGTCCTGCCATGTGTCAGGCTTGGTCTGATGGATTTGTTTGTGAAACACAAAGATAGAGGCACTGAAAGAGAGGCTTTGTGAAGCAGATTCCAGAGAATCCTGGAATCATTCCAGTTGGAAAAAACCCTCAAGATCATCAAGTTCACCCAGCACTGCCAAGGCCACCACTAAACCATGTCCCCAGGTGAAACACCTGCACATTCTTTAAGTCCCTTCAGGGATGGTGACTCCACCACTGCCCTGGACAGCCTGCTCCAGGGATTGATAACCCTTTCAGTGAAGAAACTCTTCCTAAAATCCAGCCTGAACTTTCCCTGGCACAGCTTGTGTTGGTTCCCTCTTGTCCTGTTGCTTTTTTTCCTGGGAGAAGAGACCAATGCCCATCTCAACAGAACCTCCTGCCAGGGAGTTGTACAGAGTGAGAAGGCACCTGAGCCTCCTTTTCTCCAGGCTGAGACACCCCCATCTCCACCAGTTTCTCCTCCAGACCCTTTCCCTGGCTTGGGAAACTCCAGACCCAGCTCCTTGCCTTTCTCTGGACATGTTTGGCATCATCTCTTCAGTCCTACCTGGCTCTGAGTGTAGAACTTCCCTTGGCTGGGACCAACAGCAGGGCTTTGGGAGGGGATTCCTCTATTTCCGTATCCTCCAAGTACTTGGAGGTGGTGAAAGGAAATAATTCCAGCTGTGTGAGGCTGCCTGGAACGTTTCTTGGCAAACCAGGAGCAGCTCTTCTCTGCAGTTCCTTTCTCCTGCATTTCTTATTCTGCTCACAATAAATTGCAGACCAATTACTGCTGGCTGCTGGATCAGTGGGAAAGGAAATGTGTCTCTCTTTGCCAGGGGAAGGAGAGAGGGGAAAAAACAAGCCAAATTTACAGTTAACTCCTTTTAACTTATTTTCATAGGTATCAGAATTAATCTCACTAATTTAATCCAGTCTTAAGCACTGAAGTGTTTTATAGATAAGTACTTTATAGCTGGAATTATTGATACTGAAAGATCTATATTGAGCTTTTGCACGGAAAAGAGAGCCACATCCATCACATTGACTTTTTATTTCCAAATTGAAATTGCCATTGAAAGAACAGTTGATTTAAGGATCCTTATATAAATCTGCATATATGTTCAATAATGTTTATGAATATATATTCAAGAAGAAGTTGATATATAGTGATATCTATAAAGATAGACACAAGCTGTGTATTCCTGTGGTGATGGAGTGTGCTGGAAGAACTGATAAAACACTCACAGAGAAATCTGTATTATTACCTGTAGGGGACGTTTCCAGCTTGAAATCCCTGATGTTTTTATTTGTTCTCTAGGACTGGGGAGAAGGGGAGGAATGAGATGGTAACAGAGCAAATTTTTGGCTTCCTGCTGGGGGTGAGCGCTTTGGTCAACAGAGCCTTGCACTGGGAAATTATCCCAAATAAATACAACAAATAAAGATATCAGAGGGTTTTGAAGAAATGTCCAATGTGAATGCTGTGAAAAAAATTTACATTTAGCTCTTGAAAGGCAGCAAAAACTTGGCCAAATCCACCGAAGTCTGTATTTTTGCATTGATTAGGGAATCATGGAATGGTTTGGGTTGGAAGGGACCTTCAAGATCATCCAGCTCCAACACACTGCCATGGGCAGGGACACCTTCCCTATCCCACGTTGCTCCAAGCTCCATCCAACCTGGCCTTGGACACTTCCAGGGATGGGAAATAAATAATAAATAACGAATAAATAAATGAAAAGTAATAAATAATAAATAATAAATAATAAATAATAAATAATAATAAATAATAAATAATAAATAATAAGTGTTCTCTCCATAGCAAGAAGTGATGCAGGGAAAACAACTCTGCTACCCATGAAAGTTGAGGGAATTACTCCTGGAATTCACACAGGAAAAATCCAGCACCCATGATTAGAGGTCCTTAACACTAAGTTGCAGTTGAGTTTATCAAGGCCTTTCCAGACTGTGTGAAATATTGCAGTTTGAAGGTGATTTCCCTTCCAATAATAAGAGAATACATGTTGGGCAGAAATAACTAGAAGAAATATTAAAAAAAAAAACAAAAACAAAAACAAAGTTACTGGGCAGAAATAACTAGAAGAAATATTTAAAAAAAAAAAAAAAAAAGTTAAAATTAAGCCAACAGAAAAAAGCGTCTGCGTAGAAATGATTTCTTTCTGTGTTTTAGCTCTTAAAAGTAACAGAAATAACCATTAATTTTTCCCAGATGAAAAAAATAAAAGTGATCCCAAAATCCAACTGCACCAGCTCAAAAAAAGTTGTTGACAGTATTATCAAAATCCTGTATTGCAGGGAGGAGGAGGAGTGGTTCTGAACATCTGAACACATTGCAGTAAAACTGACACCTTTGGGTGAGTTCTGACAGGATAAAAAAAAAATAAATCCAAAATCAAAAGTTTTCCTGAGCAGAACAGGAACAGCTGTGGGAAGCAGTGGGGCTGCTGCTTTATATCACAGAATTATCAGGGAATTATGGAGTGGTTTAGGTTGGAAGGGAGCTTAAAGAACATCCAGTTCCAACCCCCCTTCCACAGGAAGGGAATCTGCTACTAGAAGGTCCTGTACATCATCAGAGAGAAGTGCAAACAAATCCTTTTCTTTCCAGAACGTTCCCAGGCTTTCAGCAGCTCTCCTTTTGGGACTAATCCCTGCTGCTCTTTCCAAAAGAGATGCTCCCTCTCTTCCTTTTCCCAAATTCTCCTGTCAGTCCCCTCCTCACCTTCCCCTACATTTCATCCCGGGCTCCCCTTGGAGCCAAGCAGAGGCTCTGGATGCTCTTTGGAGCTTCAATCTGAGTTTTTGGAGGTTCAGACACCCTCCCGGCTTCCCCACAGGGATGAATCTGCAGCTTTCCCTGCTTTTGGGAGCTCATTTCCTGCCCGACACAGCCATCAGCTGGCTGGATTTAAAATGACAACGAGGCTCATCATTCCCAAACACCCCGGATTTTCCAGCTGGGATTTCTCTCTGGAGAGCAGGACATCACCTGAAGGAGTTCTATCCTCATACAGTTATTCGCTGTTCAGCAAAGGTGAAACTATTCCAAGGATGTTGTGGGAATAATTCCTGCAGATTTTATACACTGAGGATTAATAGACTTGAATGGGAAAGCTCTTTGCTAAATGTGCTGTTTGTTCCCACTGCAGCACTGAAAAACCTGGAAAAACAAACCTTTACCTGCTGAAGAAATGCAATATCTGCTATTCCTCATGTTTTTGCTTCCTTTGGGGATATCCCAAGCAAAACTTTCCCAGTGGATTGCTCCTTTTGGAGTGGGACATGGCAGCTTCCATCACAGGAACTAAAACTTTGGCTTAACCAAATCCATCCCATTTCAGGAAAGACTCACAGCTGAAAATTGTGCATAATACACAAAATACCTTCTTTCTCAGCATCCTACTTTTCCTGCCTACCTTTTTTCCCCTATTTTTCCATTCCCAGTGCCCAGATTCCCCAGGGAAGTGGTGGAACCACCATGCTTGGAATTGTTTTAGTGCTTTAGTGGGGATGGAGGTGTTTGGTCAAAAGCCGGACTTGATGACCTTGGAGGTCTTTTCCACCATTAATGATTCTGTGATTTTCCCTTCCTTCCCAGCACTTTCTCCTCCTTTCTTTGAGCAGGCTCAACACCTGATCAGAGCACAGATTTTCCACAGTTTTCTTGCCTATCACATTATTCAGAGGTTTTTCTTTACCTCCTATTTTTTTTTTCCTCTTCCCTATTCAGTCCTCCACATTCAACTCACTGGAGGTTTCTGACCTCTCAAGGTGCTATTGAGCTACTTGGTTTTCTCTCCAGACACTCCTCTTTCTCACCACTTGAAATTCAAGCCCATTATTTTGCAAAAAGAAAAAGATCTTCGATCCTCATGGTCAAGGTGAGCTCCAGGATAAAAACATCCACACCCCCAAGGAAGTTACACCTGAGCGTGTGATTCCTCTGTGTTATTCCTTCCAATTTTGTATGAAGCACTTTTTATTGTTTAATAGGGCAAATAACTATATAAAGCAAAAGACGTTATATTTATTATCAATATACATTTATGCAGAGTCAAGTATTGGCCTAAATTAAATGACAATACTTCCCATTCAGAATTCATCCAGCCTAGACAAACAAAATACCAATATATGAAGAAAAAACCCTGTAAGATTGATAAAGACAGAAGAATGATGACTTTAAAGTGGATTTTCCTACTTTAAATGCATAGGTTACATTTTCTTTATGCAGTCTTTAAATAATTCATTAGTCCCCAAGACAGTTTTATTAAGTCTGGGAGTATTCCTCTGGAATCCCAAGTAGCTGTAACTTCTCTGAAGCTTATGGGACCAGGCAGTTGGAATGCTAAAACATACTTGGAATGAAATACTCAGACATTGGTGCTGGGAGACTGCATTTTGTCAGACTGGAGCTGTTCTTTATTCTCTGAGATCCCAGATCTGGAATCAGGAGCAATCTATGAAGCTGATCAGCTGGGATCCATGAAAATCCAGGAGCTTTTTCAGCTTCTTTCCCACCCAGCTGAGCAGTAGGTGTCACTCATAAGGACCTCAGGGGTTGGTTTTAGCAACTATCAGGATTTTGATTTTTGTATTTTATTTGTTTTTAAACGGCTCATAGAATGGTTTGGGTCTGAAGGGACCTTAAAAATCATCCAGTTCTACCCCACCGCCATGGCCAGGGACACCTTCCACTAGGCCAGGTTGATCCAAGACTCATCCAGCCTGGCCTTGGAAACTTCCAGGGATGGGGCAGCCACAACTTCTCTGGGAAATTTGTTCCAGTGCCTTATCATTGGGATTTCTTCCCAATATCCAGCCTGAACCTGGCCTCTGCCAGTTTGAGGACATTTCTCCGTGTCCTGTCACTACGTGTTCTTATCCAAAGTCCTCCTCCAGCCTTCAGGCCCCCTTTAGGCACTGGAAGGTGCCATAAAGTGTCCCAAAAGCCTCCAGTTTGGGGTCCTGAGCAACCTGGTCCAATGGAATTGGTTGGAACTGGATGATTTTGAAGGTCCCCCCAACCCAAACCATTTTGTGATTCCATGAACCTGAAAAAGCTGGAAATGGAATCCATTCTCTATTTACAGGACACTCAATATCTGTAACACAGACCGTTCTCCAAACTTCATCAATTCCAAAAATTATATGTCACCTGATTAACAAAACACTGCTCTCTCTTCACTCCCTGTTGCTGCATCCTAAGTGGAAAATAGACAGCCATTTTTTAATTGATATTGAAAGAGAGGCAACCAAAGCATTAATACGTGTATTTATAAAGCAACATTTGTAGGGCAAGGACAACTTCCTGCAGCGCAGCCCCCTGGATTTTCCCTGTATCCTGGCAGAGGAGCATCCCAGAAAACCCCACTTGTTATTACACTCAGGTGCACCACTCCCACAGCCTTATCACATTCCACACCACTTATCTTCCCTGACTGACACTATCAGACATGGGAGTAAGTGGCTTAACTCCACCTTCCCGTTCACAGCAAAATCAGGAAAATAGTGGGAATTTGTGCACAAAGCATTCATTAACACCTGCCTGAGCAGAAGGGAGCATTCCCTGGGCTTGGGGGGCTTAGCAATTCCCCATAAATTTTACATTCCCTTTGCCAGTGGACACAGATAAAAAGAGAATTCCAAACTGGAGGAAATACTGGACGTTTGTACTGCTTTAGATGACTATCAGATCATTCCCTGGCTCTTTCACAGTTAACAAAAAACAGGTAATTTTCTGGTATAGTTCACTTGGTCTACTCTAAAATCTCTGTTAGGAGCAGACAGTTTCTGTTCTAAAGGCTCTTGACCCTTTAATCTGCTCCTGCCACAATATTCAATTAAACTTATCCCCTCATTTTCCATGGAAAACCTGTGTTTTGTTTAGTAATTCCACGCTGTGGAAAATAATAATCCAACATGAAAAATTCTGACAGACACAGCCAGTGCAGGCAGGTCTATCTCGACAGAAAATTACAATAACAGTAATAATTTTTAAATTATTGTAATTTTAAAATTATTGCTGGCAGCATCCCTGGCCCACTGAGAGGCCGTGCATCCCTGGGGAAATGCTGGAACAAGGTGCCTGCAAAGAGGCTAAAAGTAGAATAAAAGGTATAATTGCAGAACATTCAGCTGTGTGGTTTATCAGTTTGTTCCATTTGTAGGTTAAAAGTTGTGGTACATGGATTTGAAAGTGTGAGTCTGACAAGGAAGTGGTTAATACCCATTTTAATTTTTTATTAGAGCCTTGAGGGTGAAATCAGCAGGAGGTTAAGGTACAGATGCATTGGTATGAGGAATGCAAGCTCCCTCTCCTGTCACAGGTGGGTGACCTCAGTGGCATTTAGGGAATCATGGAATCGTTAAGTTTGGAGCAGATCTCCAAGACAATCAAGTCCAAACTTTGATTATTACCATTCCCGTCAAACCACATCACCAAGTGCTACATCTGCTCATTTTGAACACTTCCAAGGATGGTGACTCCACCGCTTCCCTGGGGATCTTGTTCCAATGCTTGACCACTCTTCCAGGGAAGAATTTTCTCCCAATATCCAGCCTGAACTTTCCCTGGTGCAACTTGAGGCCATTCCTCTCATCCTGTCCTGTGTTCCCTGGGAGCAGAGCCCAATTCCCACCTGGCTCTTCCCTCCTGTCAGGGAGTTGTGCAGGGCCAGAAGGTCCCCCCTGAGCCTCTTTTTCTCCAGGCTGAGCCCCCCAGCTCTCTCAGCTGCTCCTCATCAGATGTGCTCAGTCCCCTCTAAAGATGGATCTACAAAACTATAAAATTCAGGGCCTCGAATCCTGCTGTCTCCATTGGTTTCATCAGGAATGTATTCACGAAAATAAGATTTTAGGCCCATTGTTGTCTCATATCAACACTGTGAGTTGCTCCATTGATCCTTTTCCCTCATATCTTCATTCAGCTCTATTCTGATGTAGAGCAAAGATCTTAAAAGCTTTGCCAATAGCTCTGTTTGCTTTTTACCCATTTAAATAGATAATTTTAATTTTCATGGCATGTCTTAATTAAGATAAAAGTGGTGATTTTAGTTAGCAGTCTTCCTCTGGGACGCTGGCAATCTGAAGGGAGGAAACAACATTCTGGAATACTGAAAAGTAAAAACAAACCCATGCTGGAGTTCTAAAATTCTCAATTGTGCCAGGATAGGTTATTCCAAAGCCCTGAAGTCATGCCATGAACCTTGTCTCCTTCTGTACTCACAGCTATTGCTGGTAAATCATTGATGATCTTTATTTCTTCGTAGCTGGAGCACTGCTGCAATATAAATATGAACTCCTTATCTCATCCTGTTCATTTGGAAATTTATTTGCTTGTTTTTTACAGATGGTTTGATAACCATTTTGAATCCAAATATGCAGCCTGTTGCTGCATTTTCCAGGGGTTTTCTTGGTTGAGTTGGGTTGTCAGGCACAGCAAGGTGAAAATCAAGTGTAAAAATACCTAAAGCAGCTCTGAAAGCCTTCCTGCACTGCTCCACCAACCTGCCACGCCACGACAAAATGAAAATCCTTGTCACTACACCTGAGTTAATTTGCCGACACCTGGCTTCAATACTTTGGACACAAACCAAACCACTGGATCCCAGTTCTTTGCTGTTGAGGCTTTGAGCACTTATCACCCACACCAGGAGAAGAAACAATTGGCTGGGAGTGAGAAAATCAGAAAATCACAGAATGGTTGCATTTCAAAAAAGCCTCTACGAGCAAATTCAGCCTTCAACCGAGCATTACCACCATGCCCACCATTAAACCACATCCTCAAACGCCACATCCACGTGGTTTCTGAACACTTCCAGGAGTGGTGATTACACCACCTCCCTGGGTAGCCTGTTCCAAAGCTTTGCAACCCTTTCCATGATGATTTTTTCCAAGTACCCAATCCATTGACATAATTTGGGCTCATTTTCTCTTGTCCTCTCAGAGACATACCCATCCTGCTCCTCCCTCCTATCAGGGAGTTTTGGTCTCCCCTGAGCCTCCTTTTCTCCAGCCTGAGACCCTTTTCTAGCTCCCTCAGCTGCTCCTGGCGCTCCAAACCTTTCCGCAACTCCATTCCCTTCCCTGGACATGCCCCAGCCCTTCAATATCTTTTTTACGGATGATGGGCTCAGAACTGGACACAAGATCTGAGCTATATTTAAGTCTCCTGAAGAACTGATATTCCTTCAACTCTTCTACCAAGATAAAGTAGTATCTCCCTACCTTTGGAGATAGGTATATTAAGGCTGTATTTATTAATATTTAATTTCAACTAAACTTTTTCTCATCAAAATAAAAGGGTTGTTTTTAGACAGAGAAAGAATTATTTCTTTTTTCCCTTTCAAAACAAATAGAAGCAAAATGAATAATTTTCCCCCTGTCACCTGCTAATTCTTTTTTGAGTTTGTTCAATTTTCTGTTACTCTTGAAGTAGCAAGATTTAGGAGGGAAAAAACAAACAAACAAAACAAAACAAAACAAAAAAAAAACTTCTTTTTCATCTCATTTTATTCCTTCCTCTGAAAATACAACACATTTCCTGACGTCCTATCCCATCTACAAATCGGGGTTTTAAATAGTGCTGCAGCAGTCTTGACTTGAGATATTATTAATCCTGAATTATAAAGCAAAAACTTAATTGCCTCTATAGAGATGGACGCTTCCTCAGGATATATGGATTTTTGCCTGGCTGGGAGGCAGCACCATTGATATTTAACCCATCTCCTCTTTTTTTCCCATTTTTCCTGGGAAAAACAGGCAAGAGGCCATTTCTGGTGGTTGAAGTATAATTTTTTCCATTCTGTGCACATTGAAAAAAAATTTATGTCCTTAACTACTCTGATTATCTTTTCCAGCAATTTCATTTTTCTCTGACATCATTCCCTTGGATCCACACTGTTCTCCAAAATTTCTGACTTATCCCTGGCAAATGGTTGTGGGATCGATGGATGATTCATATTCCAGGCTGTAATTTCCTGTTGATTTTTAGTGACTCATTTGCATGCTAACTCAGCACCACTTCAAACTGGGCTGAAATGGGCTTATATTTGTTCAGTATTGGGTTGCACTTAGTTTTCCATAAAACTTGAAGAGGATAAATAATTCTGTTAGATAAATAATTTTGTTAGAGGATAAATAATTAGTTAGTTATAATTCATTGAATTAATGGGATTTTTTTGGAAGAGATCAGGAAAGGTGTAGTGGGTGTTTACCCTGTGCTGTTAACAACTCCTGTACCTTGTCCCCCCTCTGTTCCCTGTTAAGCCAACAATTCCCATTCTACAGTGCTTATTTAACAGGAAGAAAGAGAGTAAAAAGGAATATTATAGGTTTTTAGTTTTACAAAGGTGTAAAAACCAGCAATTCACTGAAATGGAATCAAGACATAACCTGTTAAAAATAAAAGCAAAAAGCCAGAGCATAAAAAAGTTGAGTTTATTTATGGCATCCATGGATTCTCTGTCTTTCAGAATCACAGAATTATGGAATGGTGTGGGTTGGAAGGGACCCTAAAGTTCATCCACTTCCAACCCCTTCCAACACCTTCCACTATCCCAGGTTGCTCCAAGCCCCACCCAAACTGATTTTGAACACTTCCAAAGATGGGGAATCCACAAGATCCACAGAAAAATTTATTCAAATCTAAATATGTTTAAAATTTGGAAGTTAAATTGTAGTTTAGAACTGGAAAGAAGACACTCAATAATTGTGTTTTTTATAAGGAAAATTGTTATTCAACAGGAGTTGGCCATGAATAAAGTGACACAGGGCAGATCTACTTTTACATTATAAAATCTCTCTATTTCTTCATTATATGTGAGTTTTTCTAATCTGTGAGATCTCCAGACACATTCCCTAGCTCTTGAAAGCGAAGATGTATTTTATTCATGGTCACATCCACCAATTATTCTCCCCTCCAAACAGATCTTTAGGGTGCCAAAGAAACTATTTGGCTCCTTGGCTCAGTTTCCACAATATAACATTTAAGGATAGTGTAATATAACAAAACAGGACTTTTCCATCTCATTTTGGATCATTAGCATTCCACAAGCACATGAGCATCCCTCGGTGTGAGATTCTTGGTGGTTTCCATCATCTCGCACTGGAATCCCTTTTGGGTTCATCATCGTTGCTCCTCTGTATGTTTATGCTCTGTAGATGTGCTGTCCTTTCAAAAAGCCTCATTAATAACATTTTTGTCCAATCCATCACAGAAATTCCATTGGCTGAGAGGAGCAGAGCTGCTGGCATTAACTCCCATATCAATATTTTCCGTCTATTAAGTTGGAGAAATGACCAAGACAATTTCTACCTCGTGAGGTGATCTGCACAGGCAGGGTGTCATTAAATTACACTGCAATTAACACAGATGAGCTGCCCATTACTAATTCTCACCCAGTGACAGCAGAAAAGGAGACAAATTTGCATCATTTTTGCCATTATCATAAAATTTAACCTAAATAGGGCCACCCACCACCATGTCCAGCCCTGGCTGCTGCAGTCCCGGGAATTCTAGAACTCACCAATATCCCAGGTATTCTAGAACTCTCCAATTTCCCAGAAATTCTAGAACTCACCAATTTCCCAGGAATTCTAGAACTCCCCAATTTCCCTCCTCCAGTTTTGCCTCCTTCAAATGTTTTTGCATCTTCTTTAGCACTCAGGTTTTGTTGATGTGCTGATCCAAGCAGCTCCCACCCACTTCCCCAGAGCTGAATCCAATTTTCCAGAGCCCCCAGAGAAAAGAATTCTACACCACTAGGGATTTACGTCAATGAGATGTGTCCCTGTAAATGAGGGCAGAATTAAAAATTAGGCTTAGCTTGGCTTTGCATGCAGCTTATGGAATATCTTCTAAAGGATAAAGTGTATAAAGATGAGCTCCTCTTTGTGTTTCTCTCTCTTTCTTTCTTTTTTTTTTTTTTAATTTTTTTTATTTTTATTTTTTGTAAGCAGATGAGGCCCTTTTATGCAAAAGCAGCAAAACAAAACACTTCATTAACTTCTGGACAGATTCCACCCCCCCTCTTTCTTACCCCTTCTGTTTTTCAAAACAGGGATTAATAAATAGAAAAGGAAAGAAAATACCAGTGTAACAACGAAAAGTGCAAGGCAAAGGTTCAGTCTGTTTATTTTTCTCTGTGAATTCCTGGGCTTTGTGTAAATCAATTTGTTGTTCCCTTGGTACTTTAGTATAATGTAGAGTAGATTAAAAAAAATATATATGTATATAAAATACATAAAAACTGCTCCCTTACAGCTGGGGTTTTGTGTCAGCAAAAGGGCTTGAGAGCAACAGAAATGAAGACAATGAATGACAGAATCACAGAATTATTAAGGCTGAATTATTAAGTCCTCTAAGAACATCAAGTCCAACTTTCAACTGAGTGCCACCATTTCCACTAAACCATATGGTGAAATGCCAGGTCTACTCAATTTTGAGACACTTCCAAAGATGGTGACTCCACCATTCCCTGGGAAGCCTGTTCCATGCTTAACCACTCTTCCACTGAAGAAATTTTTCCTAATATTTAACCTGAACCTGGAGATCACCACCCAAATGTGCCAAAGACAGCAAAGAGAAGAGAAAAGCACAACCTCCATGACTGGGTTGTCTCATCATTTATTTGGTTGAACACTGGAGAAATTATTCCCAGCTGGTCAGGAATGACCTCCTTGCCTCCCTGAATTTCACAGGGAAAGGATAACCCTTATTTTTTTCCCCTTTTTGTTGGCATTTGATGTATGTGGGCTCCTCTCTGTACCCCCCCAAAAACCCCCAATGGATTCTCACCCAACCTCCTGCACTTTATTCCTCTCCCTCCTTTCCCATGGGAAAACTGTCACTATTTGAACAGTGCTGGTTTATTTTCCATGGGAATTCTACCCACTCAGCAGCCCAGCAAATCCATTTCAGGGTGGAATTAGCCATTCCCTGTGTTATTTCCTTCTTCCATCCATGTTGGATGGAAATCAAAGCCTCCTTAAGGGTTAATGATCCTCCTTCTCCCTTTTTGTTGGAGCTGGCTCATTCCATGAGGTTTCTGCTTTAATGAGCCCTCTTTAACTCTGCACTGAAACTGGGGATCTCAGGTCTCATTAGTCTGGCTAATTAACCATTCTTCTCTCTCTGTCTGAGGTTCATCTCAGTACAGAGAACCTTGAGAAAATAACAATTGCATTATCATGCAAACTCTTTGGGAAAAAAAGGGAGCCAAGGCCCTGATGGAAAACAGGAGAAGCTTTTAAGTGTGTAGGCAGGACTGAATTCCTCGATGATTCAGGAATTGCAAAAGCCGCCCCTCTCCACTTCCTAAAACTGGAGCTTTAAAAAAAGGATAAATCCCAGTATGCTTGAAACTTGCATCAGCCTGGAGTTGGTGGGGAGAGCTGATCCTGATGGGAGGTTCAAAAAAAAAAAAAAAATAGCAGGAAAGTAAAACTTCCTTCATAGTCCAAGACAGTGCTCAGTTAATCCCTGGATTTTCTTTGGGTGATAAAAACATTTTCATCCAACCAGCCACTCCAGAATTCCTTCATGGTCCCTGGGAACAACACAATGGAGGCAAAACAGAACTTCAGAAACAATTGGAGCATCACACCTGGCCTGGGGAGGTCTCATCACACCCCAGAGCTCCCTGGAACGAGACTGTGGTGAGGTGTGATCAGTCTCTTCTCCCAGGGAACAAGGGATGGGACAAGGGGAAATGGCCTCAAGTTGCACCAGGAAAGGTTTAGATTGGATATTAGGGATTTTTTTCATGGTAAGGTTAGTAAATCATTGGAACAGGCCACTCAGGGTAGGGGTGGGATCACCTGGAATTGTCCAAAAACCGGTGGATGTGGCACTTGAGGACATGGGTTGGTGGTGAGCAGGGTGGTGGTGGTGGCGGCTGAAGGTTGGACTTGATGATCTTGAAGGTCTTTTTCAACCATAACAATTCCATGATGCTCCTCTATGATTCCATGATCAATCAATCTTCACATCCTAAAACCCCACAACTTTCATATTCAGCCAAAAAAATAGTAATCAAGTTTAATGTAAGGCTCTGGAGTGACCTTATTGTGGCTTTTTGGTACCTGAGGGGACACCAGAAGAGCTGGAGAGAGATTTGGGACACAGGGAATGGCTTCCCACTGCCAGAGGGCAGGGTTAGATGAGATATTGGGAAGGAATTCTTCCCTGTGAGGGTGGTGAGGCCCTGGCCCAGGTTTCCCAGAGAAGCTGTGGCTGCCCCTGGATCCCTGGAAGTGTCCAAGGCCAGACTGGATGAGGCTTGGAATAACATACATTTGACATTTCCTTTTTTCCAGGCTTCTTTACGTTTGAGGGTCCTTTAAGAAACTTGGCTTTAGAAATGCAAAACTGTCTCTGAATCCTGGTGGCCTCCCATGTGAACCATGTTATTTACATAATTCCAAGATTTTTGAAGGAAATGTCACATAGGTTTTTGTCCACAGGGGCTCCTTTTGCTGGATGATGTCCCATGGTTATGTGGAATAGGGCTTAAATGATCTTTTTAAGCTCTCCCATGTCCCTTTCTGATGCAGATTCTCCATAAAAAGGAGAATTAACTGGGTATTACCCATTGTGTGCCAGGATGGGGTTGATTTTAAAGGAAAGAAGAGAACAATAATATGGAAAAGAGTGAAGTGAACCAGGCAAAAGCACAATTCCAGCCCTGAGATCCCTCTCTTGCACTTTTCTTCTTCCTTAGAGCTGGTGCCTGTTGGGACCTGTGGGTGACTGCTCCCAATTGCCTCATTCCTTGGCTGAAGATCTCAATGCCAAGATCAAGAAAAGAAGTTTCTCCTTCAAAAAAAAAGCCCAGAATCAGCCTGTATTCCCACTGTGATCCCAGCATGGTGGTTAATCCCTGAAAACCAAACATGTCCAAGGGAGATGAGCTGGGAAACCAATGCTATCCTGGAGACCTTCCCCTGTATCCAGTGAGACTCTCCTGAAACTTTGGGAAGCACAGGATCAGTTTTGATGGCTGAACACCAGCATTTCCCTCAGTTATCCCAAATGGATGCTCTGCCCTGGGAGACACATTCCTGCAGGATGCAACTGTCCCCAGCCACACAGATCCCCAAGTTCTAAAGTATCAGAAGGAAAAAGGAACCTCCTACACCACAATAAAATCTCCCAAGGGTTCTAGTGGAAGTTTCCCTGCCTGGCACGTTTGTGCCAGGATTTGCTCTAAAGGAAACAAAATTCCCAAGTATTTTATGGAGGATGTAAAAGATAATCTGAGTTTTGCAGTCCTCCAAGCATGACTCAGCACTGCTCTTGGGTTAATGTGAGGGCATTGTTCACCTCCAATGCTGCCCCAGAGCAGTTTAATACTTCCCAGTTAACAGCCCTTAAATATTTTGCAGCTGATGTTTGCAGTCAAGGTCACTGTCCTGGAGCTTTTCTTCCTGCTTCAGAAAAATAGATGGGCAGACAGGCTAAAAATCACTGCTGTAAGTGCCAAAGGAAGAGACAGGTTCATAGAGACATTTAATTATCAGAGAAATGAGTAACAGAGAATTGAATTATTTAGATTGAAAAAGACCTTCAAGACCATCAAGGCCAAGCTGTGACCAATCCCCACCTTGTCACCAGCCCGGAACACTGAGTGCCATGTCCAGGCCTTCCTTGGACACTTCCAGGAATGAGGACTCCAAACCTCCCTGGGCAGCCCCTTCCAATGCTTTACAGCCCTTTCCATGAAGAAATTCCTCCTGATGTCCAATCTGAATGCAATTTGAGGCCGTTTCCTCTCATCCTGTCCCTTGTTCCCTGCGAGCAGAGCCTGATCCCCACCTGGCTGCACCTTCTTGTCAGGGAGTTGTGGACAGTAAGAAGGCCCCCCCTGAACCTCCTTTTCTCCAGGCTGATCCCCCCAGATCCCTCAGCTGCTCCCGGTGCTCCAGACCCTTCCTCAGCTTTGTTCTCTTGTCTGGACACGCTCCAGCTCCTCAATGTCCTTTTTGTCATGAGGGGCCAGAACTGGACACTTCAGCACAGAGGGACAATCCCTTCCCTGGTCCCCTGGCATCCCCTTTGATTGATTCCTTATGGTTCCCTTACTTTTCACTACACCAGGAACCAGGTACACTCTGCATCTTCACCGAATCCTGCCATATTAAAAAAAAAATCCTTTTAAAAATTATTATTTTCCCAAAAGAGACCTGCAAGACAAATTTTTAGAAACACAGCAGAAACCAGGCATGATGCCATATCCTGAATTCTCCTCTCTTTTCCACACGCCTGGTGCGTTTTCAGGGATTGCAGCTTCCCTTGTGCGGGGCAATGCCGTTCCGTGATTGCGTCACTGTGATCACATTTTGAGCTAAAAACCCCTCGAGCTGGGATTCACTCCTCCAGGTTTTGCATCAGAATTGCTCCCTCCCAGCTACTGAAATTATCAACACCTCTGTCATTCCTCAGGAGGGTGGATTTGTGCTTCATTTGTACACACTTCACTCTGTGCTGACAGATGTCTTTGGCTCCTTGGAGAATGTCTTTATGAAAAATGTCAGCGATATCAAAATAAGCCACAGGGATTTATTCACATGTTATCACTAGAAGAGATATTCCTCCTCTGTCTTTTATTCCCTGCCTTACAGTAGCAATCATTTTCATATTCGCTTCCACTTAAACATTGATTTTTGGTGGCTGGGCTGTGCAGCTGCACAGGACATGGAGAGCAGATAAAAACCTTCAGGTGTGGTGAGAACATCGCAGGTGATCTCTATGTTAATAATTAAAAGGTCAAACCTACTGAGGGTGTAGTCATGGGATGGTTTGGGTTGGAAGGGACCTTAAAGCTCATTTTATTCCACCCCCTGCCATGGGCAGGGACACCTTCCACTATCCCAGGTTGCTCCAAGCCCTGTCCAACCTGGCCTTGGACATTCCCAGGAATGGGACATCCACAGCTTCTCTGGGCAGCCAGTTCCAGTGTTTCACAACCCTCTCAGTCAAGAATTCTTTCCTAATGGCTCAGATGGGTTTTGTCATGATCTGGACACAGCACAAGCCAGGGGCTCTTCCCAGCAGGTGCAGGGAGAAGTGTTTCCTCTTTCAAGGGCATGAGGATGAGAGGTCACACCCCTGGATGTGATCCACGCTGTTTCAGGGGGTCCTGGAGCCAAAAGATCCCCTCAAATATGTTTTATTTATTCATCCTAAAGTAGTGTGTGCATATTTTTAGGGCTGGATTTGCTACTGTCTCCAATCAGGACAAGTCTGCTCTTTGTTAGTAAAGTTTTAATTTCTGTTCATGATGCTCAAGGGCATGGTGCCCATTCATTCAAAAATGCAACCCAAAATCATGGAAGTGATGCCTTCCCTCTCCCTTGCAGCATGGTTTCTCCTTGAAAAAAGAGGGTGGCTCTTTACAGGAGCCTGGAGTGACAGGATAAGGGGGAATGGCTTCAAACTGACAGAGAGTAGGTTTATCTTGGATATTGGAAAGAAATTCCTCCCTGTGAGGGTGATGAGGCACTAGCACAGATTGCCCAGAGAAGCTGTGGCTGCCTCATCCCTTGAAATGTCCAAGGCCAGGTTGGAAGGGATTTGGAGGACCTGGAACAGTGGAAAGTGTCCCAGAAAGCCTCTGCCCATGGCAGGGGGTGGAAGTGGATGATCTTTGAGGTCCCTTCCAACCCAAACCATTCCAGGATTCTCTGAAACTCGCCAGGGTCCCCCAGCTTCAGAATTCTAGAGGGACAAGAAAAAAGAAAAAAAATAACCTTTAGAACTTCTTTGAGCAGAAAAATTCTTATTCTGTAATAACAGTGATGGTATTGCACCAAATTCCATAAATAATGTCTTTCAAGGTTTATTGCTCCGACAACTAAAAGGAGAAGATAAAATAGAAATGATCACATTACAGATGTTGCACAGAGAATGACTTTTCCTGTCTATCGTTAATAGGCAAATAAGATATATTTATGTTCATACATCACCAGTTTTGAACAGAATATATTATTATGCTAAAAATGCCATAAAAATTGCACAGCACACTTGGACTTGCAGTCATCTGTACCAAAAATGACATCCTAGAGCTTGGTTCTTAAACACAAAATCTACAATACTCTGAGAAATGGGAAAGGGTCAGAGTTAAGGTGGCTGCACCGGGTTAATTCCACAATTTTAATGCAACATCTGGCTTCCAAGACTCCCTGTTTATCTCAGTTCTTCACCCTTCAGAAAATATAATCTCTAAGATGATCTTGAGGAGATGACTCAGTCTGCTGGAAGCTGAAATCAGCGGGTAAAATCCTGCATCCTCTGAAAGTAAATGGCAAAACATACATTGCCCTTAAAAAAAGGCAAGGTTTCTGCCTTAAAATGTTTCAGATTTGTTGGAAGATGCAGTCTGAACTTGCCTCATATGGAAATTGTGATGGAAGGCAGATTCCTGAAAGGTCTGAAAACAATTAAGAATTGTAGTAGCAGAGATTGGATTATGTTGGAAGGGACTTTAAGGATAATTTAGTTCCAATCCTGTTTTTTCATTTGTTCCTGTCTAGAGATGAATGATCCAGCCTGGATCTCAGGGACTGCAGATGTTAAATCTCTTTCAAATCCTGCTCATGGGCAGGAAGGACCATCCCATGTCCAATGTCCTTCCCATGACCCCACAAAGCAGGGCAGGGAGTCAGGGGATGAATCTTACAGCAAAGTCAAATCCTACAGAATGGACCAAAATGGATAAGGGGTGAGCCAGACCCCAGGAGGGCCAACATCAAAAGTCTAATCCCTTTGCAGACCCTGCAGGAAAACGGGAGATAAGAAGAGGATTTGTCTAAAGGAAAAGCTCTCAGAGTTCAACCAAGGCTCCCTCAGCATCTGGAACTTGCTGCCCTCCCTCGCTTTCCAAAAGGCTCCAATTCCACTCCAGTGTTGCAAACTTTGTGCTCTTGGTGCCTTCTGAAGGCTGACCTAGAGCAGAGACTGGACAGAGCTAGAGAATAAAGTAGGGATTTATTAAGAGGCCTCAAATAGATCCACCTTGGACAGTACAACCCAAAATGGTCACAAAAAATGCATGACCAGTCATGGAGTCTCACACTTTTATAAGTTCTGGTCCATTTGCATTTGGAGTTAATTGTCCAATTACAGCTTTAGCCCATGCAGTCCCATCCTTCTTGTTTTTCTCTCTTTAGTCCACATTGTTTGTGCTCTTGGGCCTGAGATCTGTATTGGCTGTCCTTGGTCCCCAGCTAGAGAAAGAATTGCTTTGTCTCCCTACTCTGTGAGGAGAACTCACCATCCCCTTAATATGAAGCCCAGACCCACACACTAAAGCAGCACAGAGTCTGAAAAATATAAAAGCTAAAACCTGAGGCATCACTATTGTCACTAAAATTCTGCAAGGGCATCCAGAGGAGAGATTCCCTCCTGTGCTGCTGGCACTTGAGAAGGATCAGAGGCACAGATCCAGCAAAGCCACTGGATGCTGTTTGCAAGCACAGCCGTGTCCTGGGGTTCCTGAGACTCCAGGCACATCTGGGTGGCCCTGGTGTGACAAAGGCTGTCACCAGGCACTCTGCTGCAAGCCTGCTGTCCCAGGAAATGGAACAAAACCTGGATGTACCAAGGCTCACAACAAAACCTGGAGGCTCTCAGCCGGGTGTCACTCTGTCTTGAGAACAACGTGGTGATTTTGGGCCAAGGAAGGTGTTAATTAAACCCACAGCAGTTCCTGCTAAAGCCTCAGCAAGGTACAGGGAGGTGACAGCCTGTTCAAGGGCGTTTGCTTCTCTCATTATTTACACAATTCATTGTTTTTAAAGTCACTCTGTTGGCTTGTTGGGTTGGTTTTTTTGGTTTTTTTGTTTTGTTTTGTTTTGTTTTGTTTTGGGTTTTTTTTGGGGGGGGGTTTTTTGTTTTGTTTTTTATGTTTTCAAATTATTTCTGTCAAAAGGTAATTTATGGAGTGAAGCTTGTAAGAGAAAGCCACACTTTCTGTTGAGAAACCTTTTCTGAAGTTGGCTGTAGACAGGATTTTCACCCTCCAAAACTCCGGGATAGCAGTTTAGACAGAGAAGAAAATGCTGGTTTGCGTTCGCTGTGTCAGGGAATGCCTTCCAGGTCATGGTTTACAGGAGATACAGGGGGAACTGGGAGCAAATTTCTAATTTTCTGCTCTTGAGCTGCTGCAAAAAGACAGTCTGGAAGCATAAAAGGATTTAACAGGAATTTATCACCATTCCTAGTACAAAAAAGAAAAAAAAAATAGGAGAGTGGGAAATATTAAGAGATGCTTGCATTAAAAAAATAGCATTTTGTCTGTTGTATGAATATTAATATTGTAACTGTATCAATTTTGTGTTTGTATTAAACTTTTATTAACAAGACCAAGTGTTGGTGCTGCTCCAGGGTCAATCCCAGCATCAGTCCAGGTTGGGGATGAGCAGATGGAGCAGCTCTGGGGAAAAGGATTTGGAAGGCTGGTGGGTGAGAGGCTGGACATGACCCAGCAATGTATGCTCCAGTCCCAGAAATCCAAAAGTATCCTGTGTTCATCCCACAGTTTGGACAGCAGGAGAGGGGGGAATTCTGTCCCTCTGCTCCATTCAGGTGAGACCCCACCTGCAGAGCTGCCTCCAGCTCTGGATCCCAGCACAGGAAGGACATGGAGCTGTTGGAATGAGTCCAGAGGAGGCACCAGGATGATCAGAGAGATAGAGCAGCTCTGCTGTGAGGGAAGGCTGAGAGAATTGGGAATGTTTAGCCCAGAAAAGAGAATCTGTGTGGTGAACTAATTGTGGCCTTCCAGGACCTGAGAGATGATCAGGAAGACAGAGAGGGATTTACAAGAGCATGGAGTGTCAGGATGATGGGGGATGGCTCCAAACTGACAGAAAATAGGTTTAGATTGGATATTAGGAAAAAATTCTTCCTTGTGAGGGTGGTGAGGCCCTAGCACGGTTTCCCAGAGAAGCTGTGGCTGCCCCAAACCTGGAAGTGTTCCAGGCCTGGTTGGACAGGGCTTGGAGCAACCTGGGATAGTGGAATGTGTTGGACCTGGATGATTTTAAGATCTCTTCCAACCCAGGCCATTTTATGATTCTGTCATGTAGATATAGATAGATGTATCTATAGATACAGATCTATATGGTGTAGATAAAGATGCACACAGAGATCTAAATATATGTACTGTGAAAGGGAGGGAGCAGCTCTTAGTCACACCATCCTGGCACAGAGCTCTTCACACCAGGAACTGTGGGACTGACAATTTCTTTCATGCAAGGAAGGGGATTTTGCCCCACAGGGAATGGCCCTGTTGGAGATACCATGTATATTTCTCGGAGCAAGTCCAGAGGAGGCCACAGAGATGCTCCAAGGGCTGGGGCCCCTCTGCCCTGGAGCCAGGCTGGGAGAGCTGGGAATGTCCAGCCTGGAAAAGAGAAGGCTCTGGGGAGACCTCAGAACCCTTTCCAGTGCCTGAAGGAGCTCCAGGAGAGCTGGAGAGGGACTTGGGACAAGGGATGGAGAGAGAGGACAAAGCAGAACACCTTTAAACTCACAGAGGATGGGTTTAGATGGGATGTTAGGAAGGAATTCTTCCAAATGAAAAGAATGGGAGGGTGAGAGGGTGATGAGGCCCTGTCCCAGGTTTTCCAGAGAAGCTGTGGCTGCTGCATCCCTGGAAGTATCCAAGGCCAGGTTGGATGGGATTTGGAAAAACCTGGGATAGTGGAAGGTGTCCCTGCCCATGGAATGAGGTGATCTTCCAACTCAAAGAATTCCATGGTTCTATGAAATTCACAGAAGTGAGAAGGGAAGAAGTGGTGTAGAAATATGAAAATGTTATCATGCTCCAGCCTTGTTTTCTCTGGAGGAGAAAGAAAGCAAGGGACAAAGGGGACCTTGACTGTGACTTGGAGGAAGGTGCAGGTTGGCCTCTAAGGGATGCATAAAATGCATTTCTAGCATGGGTTGTTTGGAGAGCTGAGCTCTCCCTTCTCTCTTTACTAATGTCCCTGTAAGAAACGGATAGGAAACTTGTTCCTGATAAGGGAAAGGATTAGGAAGGGAATCTCTGGAGGAGATAAACCATCAGCTCATTTTTAGCCTTTCAGAGAAATTGGCCTCAGAGCAATTCCAGAGCCACCTTGCATGGCAAATTTGCCTCCCTTCTCTGCAGAAAAGCCCAAATTTTGGTGGTTTAGGGAGCCATTGTGAATGTGAGCTTCTTTTTTGGAAGAGATTTTAGATTTCCATCTCTGTCATTAAGTGACACTCATTAACCACTGCTGCTTTCCAGTCACAGATGCAGAGCAACTTAACCTGACTGTGCAGTTTGCCACCTGGAATCCATCAAAAATTGGGAAACAGTGAAATTAAGGAGCTTTGTACATGAGTATTCAGGACTCAAATATGAAGCAGACAGTGCTGAGAGTCGGGAAAGGAATGAAAACTGATTTTCTTTTTAACTGGTTTAGAAATCTTTGGTTGAGTCCCATCATCGTTTGGCAGAGCAATTCCTCACAGATCTTTATTCATCATGATTATTTTGTTCTGTGCTCTGGAGGATTTATTTTTCCCCCTTAATACAAGGCAAATTGTATGCTTGAAATCAAGAATGACCATTTTCACCTTCCATAAAATGAGAGGTTAATTGTCCACCCAAGGAGAAAGGCTCTAATGACCACTGCCCATTAAAAATGTCAGGAAGATTCTGCTGTGCACTTTCTCTGTTGGAATAAACCCTGTGGGGAAAATGGAGTCCACAGTGTGAAGTTTTATAGCACAATTCCATCCCATTTTCCATTCATTTCTCGCTAACTCTGCACTGGAGTCAAACAAGTCATGTCTGCATTTTATTCCTCTGGCAAATCATCCAAAAACAAATGAAGACTTCCCCTGCTCCAACTTGGCAGGTGTTGCTTGAAAGTTTTTCTGCCTGGATAGCAGGGAAAGGTGTTCTGCCCTGACAGATGCAGCCAAAGGAGGAGTTTGCCACTGTCCTCAGATCCAGACAGATGTGAGTCAGCTTTAGTCTGGAATTCTGCCATAAATCTCTTGGAGAAGCCAATGTCTGTGTCCATTGCTTTATACCCCAAACAGTACCAATATTACACAATAGTTTAATTTAGAAACTAGGAGGAAAAAAAAAAAAAAGAAAAGAAAACAGGTCCGCTTTCAGGCATCTCCTGTTCTGTAGAATAGAAGGATGTGGCAATAATCCAGGAATTTATCTACCTAAGAGGAGACTGTCTTCATCTTAGATGTGGAAAGTTTAGATGCAAGGAATATTCCTGATGCACAAAATTCTTTGCCATCGATTTGAAGATTCTTCCCTTCTACTCCACCCTCATGAGACCCCACCTCAAGCACAGAATCCAGCTCTGGGGTCCAACTTCAGAAGGATGTGGAGCTGCTGGAGTGAGTCCAGAGGAGACCTTGGAGACACTCCAAGGGCTGGAGCCCCTCTGCTCTGGAGCCTGCCTGGGAGAGCTGGGAATGTCCAGTCTGGAAAAGAGAAGGCTCCAGGGAGAATTTCCAGTGCCTGAAGGGTCTCCAAGAGAGCTGGAGAGGGACTTGGGATAAGGGATGGGGTAACAAGACACAGAGAATATCTTTAAACTCACAGAAGATGGGCTTAGATGGGATATTAGCAAGAAATCTTTCCCTGTGAGGGTGGTGAGACCCTGTCCCAGGTTTCCCAGAGAAGCTGTGGCTTCCCCATCCCTGGAAATGTCCAAGGCCAGGTTGGATGGGATGTGGAAATCTGGGCTAGTGGAAGGTGTCTCTGCCCATGACAGGGGTTGGAACTGCATGATATTTAAGTTCTCTTTCAACCCAAACCATTCCATGATTCCATGGTTCCTTAACAAGTCTCTGTGATGTGAAATAAATAAGTGCAGGAACTGTTCTTTGTCTCTGAGGTGAGTCTGCCCAAACTGACCAGGTTCACATTAAGAAACATTTTTCCTTGATTCTCCAGTAGAGCTCCTCTAGTTCTGGTTGATTTTAGCACACAATATTAATCCAGGTGCACGTGTCCCAAGCATCTGATCCCAAGTGCCTGATGGAAAGAAGGCAAACAAATAACAAATTTTTTTTTTCCCCCATTTATTATTTAATCCTGGGTCTTATTTATTAATTGGGATGTCAATATTAATAACCCACCCCAGACTGTGGGAAATGCTGAGGAGTCTGAGAGTGCAAGGTGAGAGTTGAGAGCTTCCAGCCTTGATGTTTCCTTATTTATGAGGAATATCTGTGGTCTCTCAGCAGGGATAGCAAAGGCTGGTGGAGAGGAAGGTTCATTCCTCTCTCTGCCAGTGTGACCTGGAGCAGATGATTCCATGGTTTTCTGCAAAGACAGCTCCTTTGTCCAGCCTTTGGAGCAGTGCCAAGCAGAAGTCCTGCAGACATTCTGGTGTTCTGTTCTGCTGCAGGAGAAACTTTTGTGTTTCCACAGTGCTCAGCACAACAGGGCTTTGATCCATGGTTAAGCATCCAGGCTGTGGAATAAATAAGGAATATCCAAGCACTGCTTGTATTTTATTGTGGTTGACGCCTGTGACCTAAAATCTTATCTAGACTTATGACACAAAGGTAATTTCTCTGGCATGAAGTGCCCATTTCCTGACACAACACACTGGGAAGATGTGGAATTCTTCCCACAGGATATTGTGTCCACTTAAAGTGGTTAAAAACAGGATAAATTCCTGGGGAAGAAGGGAGGAGCTATTAATTCTGGAATATACATCACAAAAATCCCATTTGGTCTGTGTCCAAAGACCCTGGACCATGATGTCCTGACATAGGACAAGCATTTTAGGGGAATAGATCACTGCATCCCCATCCCTGGAGTGTTCAAGGCCAGGCTGGATGGACTTGGAGCAGCCTGGTCCAGCGGAAAGTGTCCCTGCCCATAGCAGTGGGTTGGAACTGGATGAGCTTGAAGGTTCCTTCCATCCCAAACCAATTTGGTATTCAATGATATTCACCCTGTTACAGCTTTTCTGATGCACATTCTCTCATTTCCTGTGAATATTTGATGTCAGTTTGCAGGGAATTTATCCTGACCCTGTCCGGATGTTCTTATCTAAATCCCAGTGGTCACTCCTGACTTGCCAACGACACAAAGCAAACCAACAGCCAGACTTTTCCATTTCTGGTTTTCCAGGGGGTTTGGGATTATCTCCCCATCCAGACAATGACTCTCGACACTTTGTAGAGCCTGGTAATCTGAATTAAAATTCTGGAGAGCAGCTCTGGGTTATGGGGGATCACAACTCACCTTTTTTATCAAATGAAACAAAGAAGCCAAGATAAATATGTAGGCCCAGGAGGCTTCTTCAAAATTTGTTTCTGTGTCTGTAGGTGCTTTAGTTGCTTTGATATCTCAGTGCTTTGATGTCAAAGAATTGACAAATCCTTTTGCTTTCTGGCCTTGCCCTAATCATTAGGTCTGCTAAGAGGGGTTCCTTTGGGATGGATCCAGAGAAACAGGTGGAGGAGGTGGGAGATGGAGGTTTTCATACAAAATTCATGAAAACCCAGAACTGGGAGTTGGAATGGGCTCTTCCCTCTCTTAGATGTCTTGAACACTCAGCCACACAATTTTTACAAAATTAAACCCATCATTAACACGGATTTTGATGGACAAGTCTGAACAGCAAAGGCCTGAAGAAAAAATCTCACAATGAATTCCATCCTCAACCCGAGTTTTGGGATGACATGGAGTGAGCAGAAATACCAGAAGGAGTATCTCTGTAACAAGCCCCAGATGTGCTCAGTGAGGTTCTCCCTGAATTTTTTTAAGCTCACAGGTGGATCCAGAGATCTTCTAGAAGATTTCAGTGACTCAGGGAGAGGCTGCCATGGGGAGCAATAACTGGGGAGAGCAGAAGGGAAATTAGAGGCAATGGGACTTGAAAAAAAATTTTTTTTTTCAGGTAATTCATTCTGAAACAGTTTCATTTCAACTCAAAATGGAAATGTTTTATCCTGGATCTTCAGAGACCTAAATTCAAACATTTCTATCTGGGAATGTATAAACCAGGTTTAGGGGTTTTTTCCCTTTTTTTTTTTTTATTTCAAGATGCCCAAGTAGATATCCTGGCACCCTCAAATCACTGTGACAACCCTTTTGGTGAAGAAATTTTTCTGATATCCAACTAAACTTCTCCTGGCACAACTTGAGGCCATTTCCTCTTGTCCTGTTGCTTGTTACTTGGGAGAAGAGACCATACAACCTCATTTCAGGGAATTGTAGAGAGCAAAAACATCCCCCCTGAGCCTCCTTTTCGCCAGGCTGAGCCCTCCCAGCTCCCTCAGCCACTGCTGGTGCTCCAGACCTTTTCCCAGATTCCTTCCCTTCTCTGGACATGCTCCAGTCCCTCGATTTCTTCCTTTTATAAAATTTTATCACTGTCCCCTTATCTTCATATTGCTTCCAACCCCAAATCCTTAAAGATGAACCAAACACAACCTCCTGCAGTGGCAGCTGATGTTCAAGAGAGCCTTAACTGAGATTCCTTGTGGTGTCCCTCTGGTTTTCCACTTTTTTTTCTTTGCTTGGGTTGGTGGTTTTTTAAGTGTTTTTTGTTTGTTTGTTTGTTTTTTGGAGTTTTTTTTTTGTTTGTTTTTTATTTTTTGAGTTTTTTTTATTTTCACTGCTACTTCTTCCCTCTTGCCTTGCACTTGCACTGTGGCACTTTGAGAGCTGGAACCTCATCATCCTATGTTTGTACCACCTCCTGATCCACTCCTGGAACAATTCAATCCTGTCCCAAGAGAAGCTGACAGTTTTCGGCTTCTTTTTTCTATCTCTGTCAAGATCAGGATTGAAGGCACTCGAGATGATAGTTCACATTCAGGATCACGTGTTTACTTTTTCTTATGAATGTTACTGTCACACAGCAGTGAGTTCTGCAGTCTTTCACTAACAAGGCACAAAATGGCTAACTGTCTCTTGTTACAAGGTCTTTTAAGGCTAAACTATCCAATTAAGAAATTACACCTAAATTATTTTCACTTTTAACTCAATAACTGATCACTCAAATTCTGAAATGCAAACTTTTCTGTCCAATTACAAAATACCACCCAAACCCATGAAGAAGAAGGTGAAGAAGAACAACCAGCTACCACCCTAAAACCTCCATCTTGCCCCACATATATTGCTATATTCTAAAACCTTAAACTCTAAGTCTTGTCTCACTCCATCCAGTAATATTGCACACTTCTAATCAAATCACACAACCGTAACCTCAGTGCTATCATCCAATTTTGGAAGACTTCTCCACAGCCTCAGGTCAAATGTAGTACGTTCACGTGGGTCTGTGCCCTTCAGCACAGAAAGTTTGAAATTCTCAGCATCCAGGATTCCAACAAGAAGCCGCCATGGTGCCAGAGCAGCCACGCCTCTCCTGCAGAACACGGTGATCCCAGCTTCCCATTCACGTGGATCACACAGGTTTGGAGTCCTTCACCAGGAGGTCCCATCTGTTGCTGGCACCGTGAGAAGGAACAGGGCTCGGCTCCTCATCACAGCCCATCTCTGGGGGTGCAAAATTATCCTCTCACAGATGCACCAAACTCCGCCAAGAGCCAGGAACACTCCAGGCTACGGACCTAAAAATGACTTTAAAATGGTCTTGTGACTCAAACTCAGTGCTGGGAAAGGAGGAGGAATGCAGAGATTTTTTTTTCCTCTATCTTTTAACAACCCCAGTTTAGTCAGAGATTTTATATAAGTTAAATATCACTATTACTAAATGAAGCAAGAGGTCGGAGATTATATCTGCATTTGCACTTAAGGACAATTTTATGATTTGTCTTTTGCAATATTTTTAGTTTGGGCAGGATGGAAAGTGAAAATAAAAGTCAGTTTGACATGGATGACTGAAATTATAATGGGAAAGTCCTTCCTGATCTGACCAGATCTGGTGCCTGATCCAACAAATCTTTTTCCATAGCCTTGGGAACACCAAGAGCCCATCCTTGATGACCCCATTCTCAAATTCATTTTCCCTTCCATGAAATCTGGCTTTCCCAGGCTTCCCCTATGACATAACTTGGTGTTTCTAGAAGACAAAATCTGAGCAAATTGTCCCAAAAGTTATTTCCAAATTATTATATTACTATTATTAAAATTTTCTCTTTTTGTGTGTGTGTTTAAATTTATGGAAATGCTCAAGGAAAGCTCTGCATAAATTCATGGGATGACTTATCTTCGAAGGGACCTTCAAGATCATCCCATTCTAACCCCCTGCCATGGACAGGGACACCCTCCATTATTCCAAGTTGCTCCAAGCCCATCCAGCCTGTCCTTGAAGATTATTCCTCAGGAATAATGAATAACCAACCCAGTCTGGATGTTTCAGACATTATTTTGCCTTTAAAAATAATGCAAAGCAGTAAAAGAAAACGTGTTAAGTGATTTAAAGCCTTTGTTTGGTTTAAATTATTGCCATTTGTATCTCCTAGCAGTGCCATACTGTGGAAGTAATTCCGGCTGCATCCCAGGAACAGGCAAACACCTCTTTGCTGTGAGTTATCTTAGGTGACATTCCGTAAACACTCAGCAATCCATCAGATCCCTGTAATACATTGGTTTCTCAGCACAGGCTTTTTGTGAAAAATAACGAAAGAAAGGAGTGTTTGGAGTGATTTGAAAAGCTGTGAGTGTTTCCTAGCAATACAAAAAGAGGGATTAGATATCTTGGAAATTCTTGCTTTGCTTGCTGGGAGCTGTTCAGGGTTAAAACTGCTGGAATGACACTGGGGCCTAAATATGAGTCCAAAGATAGAATTTTAACAAAGGTGATGGTGTCTCCGTCTCTTATTTCCAGGGATTTCCACCTCAGGAAATGGTGAGGACACACTCACAGCATCAGCAGCAAGTGTATCTTGGTGCTTCCCACAGCCATGAAAATCTCTTCCATGGTGAGCTGAGGAAATGTGACAGGGAAAGGACTGTGGATCTCATCCACAAGAGAAGGAGAGCCATGACCCAGCTGCAGCTCCTCTCCTGCCCAGGGTTCCAAACCTGGATCTACAGAGGAGCTGCACCTCTGGCATTTTGGATCTCAAGGTGAGAAAGTGCTCCTGATGCTCTGAGAAGCAGCTTGTCTTTGCAGAGAGCCATAAAATCATGGAATGGTTTGGGTTGGAAGGGACTTTTAAAATCATCTCGTTCCAACCCTCTGCCATGGGCAGGGCCACCTTCTACTAGACCAGGCTGCTGCAAGCCCTGTCCCAGTCATCCTTGAACACTTCCAGAGATGCAGCATCCACAATTTCTCTGAGCAATCTGCAGCCCAACCTTCCAGCCCAGCTAGCTCCACTGGGAGCAGTCACACTGCTAAAACTGAGAAGAGATGGTTCACTGCAAACCCACAGAAATTACTCCCCTAAGTGAGAAGATGAAAGTCCTGTTCCAGTCAGAATTTTGGGACAATGACCTCTTCTGAAGCAGAAATTTCTTTATTCTAAGTGTGCTTTCCCTAGACCTCTGCCACAGATGAGCTTTCTCAGCATCATGGAAATGAGAAGGCCTCGAGTCTCTTTTCCTCTCTTCTTTGAGGGCTGGGATAAAATCTCTTCAGACAGATTTTTCTTATCTCCTTCTCCAGTAATATGGAAATCTAGGGCTTTGGAGCAGATGGAAATCCCTTAATAGCTGGGGAGCATTTGCAATGCTGGAATTATCTAGCCAGGATTTTTAGAGTCCTCAGCTTTAACCACTGCTTGTGGTTCCATGCAAATTTAAAATCCTAAGCACAGCTCTGCCTTTTTCTGACACTTCCTGACCAGTATTTTTACAACCTGGAAACATCAACTGGGATTGAGGCTGGGATTGAGGAGCTGTCAGGAGGAAAAAACCTTTCCCATGGAATGATTGCAACCTGAACACGGCCAAGAAGTCTGGGTATTGTCAATTCTTTTGCTTCTTTTTTCTTCGATCCTCACACAAGGCACCATTAATGTCAAGTCTTTTGCTTCTTTTTTGTTAAGGTCAGGATTAAATCGTGAGACAGTATTTCTTGTTCTGACTCAGATGTTTATTAGTTCTCATTTATACTGCAGTCTTACAAGCTGTGAGTTCTACAGTACTTCTCTCTAATAAGGTAAAAATGGAGCCGTATCTCTCTCTCTATAAGGCCTTTTAAGGCTAAACTGTCTAATTAAGAAATGACTTAAATTATTTTTACCTTTAACCTAATTAATACCTAATAACTGCTCATGTTCCGCAATGCAGAATTTTTAACTAATTATACAATACTACTTAAACTTATGAAGAAGAAGGGGAGGAAGAAGGTAAAGAAGAAAGACTAACTTCTGTTCTAAAACTTTTATCTTGCTTTATATATACTACTATATTTTAAAACTTTAAACTCTTAAGTTTTCTGCTATATGATATTACACACTTTTATCTAAACTACACACCCATAGTCCCAGTTCTATTATTAAATTTTGAAAGCCTTCTCCACGGCCTCAGGTCAAGTGTTCTCTTGGGCATCAGTGTCTGTCAGCACAGAAAGTCTAAAATTCAGCCAGGGTTCCAACAGGGTGTCATTGTTTCCCAGGCAGGGAGGCTGCAGATGTCCTGCAGCAGCCCAGGGACAGCTGGAGTGGGAGTCAACCAACTCCAGACATGTCAGGGGCTGCATTAAAGGACCTGGGATCAGCTGGGTGAGGGAGGAGATTCTCCTGCTCACTCTGGAAGTGCCCCAAATGGAACACAGCATCCATCCCTGAGGTCTTCAACAGCAGAGGGATGTGGAGCTGCTGGAGCAAGTCCAGAGGAGGCCACGGAGATGATCCAAGGGCTGGAGCCCCTCTGCTCTGGAGCCAGGCTGGGAGAGCTGGGAATGTCCAGCCTGGAAAAGAGAAGGCTCCAGGGAGACCTCAGAGCCCCTTCCAGTGCCTGAAGGGACTTCAGGAGAGCTGGAGAGGGAATTTGGACAGGGGTTGGAGGGGCAGGACAAAGGGGAGTGGTTTCCCACTGCCAGAGGGCAGGGATAGGTGGGATATTCTGAAGGAATTCTTCCCTGTGAGGGTGGTGAGGCCCTGTCCTAGGCTTCGCAGAGACGTTGTGGCTGCCCCATGGAAGTGTCCAAGGCCACGCTCGATGGAGGTTGGATCAACCTGCTCTAGTGGAAGGCATCCCTGCACACAGCAGGACCTTAGAACAAGATGATCTTAAGATCCCGTCCAACACAAACTGTTTTGTGATTCTGACTTTCTGGGAACACGACGTTCAGCTGGCCCCATTTCCAGCAGTGTGAAATTGTTCCATCAGGAGCTCTGGTTTCTTTCTCCCCATGAGGAACTCAGAGGGTTGTTGGAAAGTTGCTCTGGCTTAGTCTTCAGCTGTTGCCTGGAAATAAATGAGCAACCCAAGATGAACTTTAAATCCAGGACTACCTTCACCTGGGACTGAGGGTGTCCTTCAGCTGGATTTCATTGTCTGGTGTCAATGGAGATAAGAAATATGAACTTTTATCATTGTGGTCTAGACCCCTGATATGTTGAGCCATGGACCTGGACTGGTCTGGGGCAGTGCCCGATGTTCTTGTGCTACCTCAAGGTTTTATATTTTATATTTTTCAGAATCTGTCCTGCTTTAGTGTGTGGGTCTGGGCTTCATATTAAGGGGATGGTGAGCTCTCCTCACAGAGTAGGGAGACAAAAGAGTTCCTTCTCTAGCTGGGGACCAAGGACAAATGATCCAAATTTCAGACCCAGGAGCATAAACTACATGGACTAAAGAGAGAAAAACAAGAAGGATGGGACTTGATAAGCTAAAGCTGTAATTGGACAATTAACCTAAATATGCCAATGGACCAGAACTTATAAAAGTGTGAGACTCCATGACTGGTCATGCATTTCTTGTGACCATTTTGGATTCATCTTGTGTGTAACCCTGGCTGGGCTCTTGTACTGCCCAATATATATCCACTGAGGCTTTCTAATAAATCCCTACTTTAACTTTATTCTTTAACTCTGTCCAGTCTCTGTTCTAGGGCAGCCTTCACAAGGCATCATCTGGAGCAGCCAGAGCAGTTCAGATCTGAGGTATTCCAGGAATAATCCCGTGTGGGTGGACAGGGTGGGCTGAGCATCCCACTGCCAGTCCCACCCTCCCACTGTGGCATCACGGATGAGACCCATCTGTTCCTCTGAAAAGTGGAGCCCTTTGCTCCTCTCCTTGGACCAGCCCATACCTTTTTCCATCCATCCCATACAACACATCTCTTACATTTTTCCAAAACCTTTCACTCTCACACGGATTTTTCCCTACCTTGTCAAAATTAAGGCTGACTCAGCTCCTGTTCCAGCAGGAGTTTTCTCTGTCTCCCAGCCTTTCCCTCAGCTTTGCCTCCAAGCAGGTGACAGCGGCGACTTGTTTCGAGAGAAATCACGCTGTTGACAAAATGTTTTATTCAGACAGTGACAGACACAGAAAGGCCGGGGGGTGTTGTTGGTTGTCAAGTTAAGCAGCCCTTTCACTGCAGCTCTTAACACCTATTGTGGTTGCCAGGCACTGAGCAAGCTCTCGGATGATCCCACATCGTGGAGATGGCAAAAAAGGGACTTGACAGCTCCAGGGCAGCTCTGTTACATCTGTTAGTGGAGCTCGGGAAGTTGATGCAGGTTGCTGAGCCACGGGACTGCTCATCCAGCAAGGAATAAATGCTCCAAAGGCTCCGCATCTCTGGAAAATTGTTCCCACGGTCATGCTACACTACTGGATAAGAACAGTTCCTTTAATTACTGCAGGTTGGAAGAGTCAGGGATGTTCTGCTTGGAGAAGAGAAGATTTCAGGAAGGTCTTCGAGCCCTTTCCAGTGCTTAAAGGGACTTCTAAAAAGCAGGAGAGGGACTTTGGATAAGGACATGCAGTGATAGGAGAAGGGGAATGGCCTTAAGCTGAAGGAGGGTAGGTTTAGCTTGGATATTAGGAAGAAATTCTTCCCTGTGTGGGTGGTGAGGTACAGGTATCCCAGAGAAATGTCCCATCCCTGGAAGTGTCCTAGGCCAGGTTGGATGGAGCTTGGAGAAACCTGGGATAGTGGAAGATGTCCCTGCCCATGGCAGGGGGGTGGAACAAGATGCTTTTTAAGATCCCTTCCAACCAAAAAAATCCTTAAAGAACATCCAGTATCAACCCCCTGCCATGGGCAGGGACACCTTCCATGAGACCAGAGTGCTCCAAACCCTGTCCAGTCTGGCCTTGAACACTTCCAATGCAGGGGAACTCAGGAGAAATTACCCAGGCAAGAAACAACACCAATTTACTCTGCTGTCCACGAATAAACACATTCCCAGTGATCCCAGCTGTATTCCCAAAGTTGTAACTTCTCTGAAAGCAAGGGGATTTTGACAGTCACAAGCTTTTAGCAAATAAAAGAAAATGGGAATGAGTTCCTTAGGGACTGTGTTAGAACTGTATTAATTAACATGGGAACAATTATACCTCTCTATCCACTGTGAGCTCCTGTTACAAGCAAATATTTTTCTTGTAAAATATTTTTCTTGGTTCCATTGTAATGACAGAAATTTGCTGTCCTGCAGCCAGGTGTATTCAGAAGTATTTATTTCCAGTAGGGATCCCAAAGATCAGCTTCCTAGAAACTTCTTAGTAAGTTCCTCAGCTCTTTATTAAATAGGATTGATATTTTCCTGGGTTTATACTTTGCTGCCATCATCTGTGCTTTTCTCACATTGCATCCTGCTTCCCACAGCACAGACCAAATTCCTCTCCAAATTGTTTTCCCTACTGCTAGAGAGGACATTATTGATTTATCACCTTTCTAGGACAGCACTGTCACTAATTCCACAGGGAATGGGAGCACCAGCATCTGCTTTGGGCAGTGCCCACCCCACTGATTGGCAGGACACAGATGGGATGGGAGCTGGGAGGACCCTTCAGAGCAGCTGTGAAAAATCCCCACAGATCAGATTTACCCACTACCATCTCAATTATTCCACAGTGTGAATGTTTTTTCTAGCTCAAAATTTCGTGGAGTAGCCCAGAGACAGCCAAAGTCAAACTCACTGCAAGGACAAGTCAGGGCAGGGCTTGTGGCTGTAAATTAATTGACTTCTGGCTGTTTCATTCATTAGTTCAGCCAGAGGATGTGCAGTGAGTAAGGCTTTGCTCTCTGTAGCATAGAAAGACTTCTCCCACCTCTCTTCTAATGGTTTCCTCAATAAAAGCCAGTGATTCACCCAAGCCCAGAGTGGATTTTAACCATGCCACATCTGGGATGCAACATGAGAGCGAGGAGCAGCTGTCATTCAAAAAGTGACTCCTTGAACCAAGGAGTATCCAGCTCTGAGTTATTAATATCAGACTTGATGCCAAGCAGCACAGAAAAGGTCAAATTTCCGCAGGGATCAGCCCAAGAGCTTTTTCTGGGAAGAAAAATGAGAGGCCTCTTAAAAAAATGAGTAGTAAAGAAGCACACACTTAAAGGAGCTGCTGAATTCAGTGCAGGACTTCAGAGCTAATCCAACATTGTCCAAATAAAAGGGACAACTGGGCACAGGGAGGAAACAGCTAGATTCCCTTTTCCTGCCGCTGTTTCTTCCCAGTAATCAAAACTAAAAGTGAAATCAGCCAAAATGTAGCAATATAAAACACTTTGAAACATCTCACTGGACAGCACAGCCATGATACTGAGTCTGTGAGGAACCAGTTTTCATCCTCTCCCAGTTTTTGTTGAGGAAAGTTCATGGATGAAGACTAATTCTGGATAAATATTTTATTTCTAGAGAAAACAAGGGAGGAAAAAAAAATATCTGTGGTCAATTGTCCTCTAAGCTCCTGCTGGGAGAGGAGTCCAAGGAAGGAAGAGAAAGGGAGAGAAAGAGGGAAAGGAAAAAAGGAGAAGGAAGAGAAGGAGGATGAGAAGGGGAAGGGGGAGGGAAGAGAAAAAAAGGGGAAGGGGAAAGAGAAGGAAAAAGAGGAAGGAAAGGGGGAAGGGGGAAAGGGAGAGGAAGGGGGAAAGGAGGAGAAGGGGGAAAGGAGGCAAAGGGGGAAAGGGAGGGAAAACAAAAAAGGGAAAGAAAGAAAAAGGAAAGGAGAAGGAGAAAGAGAAAGAAGGAGAAAGGAGAAGGAGAAGGAGGAGAAAGGAGGAGAATGAAGGAGAAAGGAGGAGAAAGGAGAAGAGAGGAGAAAGGAGGAGAAAGAAGGAGATGGCCTGACAAAAGTGACAGAGTTTTGTTTCCTATTGCAACACATTTTCTTGTGAGACACAAAAAGCTTGAGTCCTCTTCCCTCTCTACCTCCCTCCCTCCCTCCACCAAAATCCTTCCCAACCAGGAATATTCCCCTTTCACTCCATTCCCTCAGTGCCTGATCCTGCCAAGGGTAAGTGCTCAGCTTTCACCTTCCCTCAGTCCCTGGGAGAAGCTGGACTTTGCAGTCACAGCTTTTGCCAGCCCATAGAAGTTCCTGATGGGGAACTTGAGCTCATTGATTTCCAGAAAAGGCTTTTAGAAAAGAAAAATGAGGTGTCACTATCTAGCAGGGAATGGAGAAGCACTTCCTGACCCTCCTCTTACATTCATTTTCCAAGCTGAAATGCCACCTATCCAGCATCTTAAAAGTACCCTCAGGACCCACTAATTTAAGTAATGTGTGTCTGTAGTGTGACCTTGCAAGGAGATGAGGACTTAATGTCCCACTGTTGTGTTTGGAGGATGGAATTTCCCAGTACCTGCTTTTTTGCTCCAACACTGTTGAAATACAAAGCAATTATTTGTTACAAAAATTTGATAACATTTTAATGCTCAAAAAATAAATCCCATCTGTTTGATTCTCCCCAAGAGGAAGAGGAAAAGATTCATTAATAGAAATACATGGCATTTCTATGGGAAAAAATAACTTTATTTATGTAACTAAGGGAAACCACATGAAATTAAAGATGACAAAAATTCAGCAGGATAACATAAAAACCATCCTAGAATTCTATTTATAATTTGAATTGTGCCAGTGGGAATCCTGGGGTTGGAGTTGTTAGAAAGCAGCAGAAGAGCACCAGATGTCATTTATCCCAGGAAGTCAAAGGTACAAGAAAGAGACATTTGAGTGCCCACAAGCTGTGGGCAATGGATGGATCAGGAAATCATGGAATCATGGAATGGTTGGATTGGAAGGGGTCTAAAAAATCAGCTCATTCCACACCTATGTTATGGGCAGAGGCAACGTTCAGTATCCCAAGCCCTGTCCAACCTGGCCTTGGACACTTCCAGGGATGGGGCAGCCACAGCTTCTCTGGAACAACCTGTGCCAGGGCCTCATCCCCCTCCCAGGGAAGAATTTCTTCCCAATATCCCATTTATCCCTGCCCTCTGGCAGTGGGAAGGCATTCCCTCTTGTCCTGTGCCTCCATCCCTTGTCCCAAGTCCCTCTTCAGCTCTCCTCGAGCCCCTTCAGGCACTGGAAAGGTTCTGAGGTCTCCCTGGAGCCTTCTCCTCTCCAGGCTGGACATTCCCAGCTGGACATTCTTTGTTCTTATCCACTCAGGGTTGTCCTCTGGAACCCAAACCCTGGAGGTCACACCTGAAATTCACCCCTTTTTTTCTGAGTTTCCAAGTCAGTACCTTGCCATACTATGGGTCCTGGCTCACTCACAGTCTGCAGTAATTTTGACACAAGAAAAAAAAAAAAAGAAAATCTTTATATTTTCTGTGAGATTAATCAGCTGATTATTTGTCTCTGCCACTGTTCCTGAATCTTTAAACTGGGAAGAAAGAAAAGAACCAAATTAAAATCCAAGAATCCTAAATCATTCATGGGATAGAAAGGCAGCATTATGGGTTTGCAAGTGAAAAATCCCCCAAAATAATCAGCTTCAGCTCTCCTGCCATCAGCAACCCTGGCAGCCACGACCTTCAAAACCAGGCAGTGACCTTAAGAGGATTCTCCCTTTCTCAAGGGTCAATGACTCCCACAGGGAAACCCAGGATTTCTTCTTGACAAAGAGGTAAGAACCTTTCCACCTATTTTGCACACAGAATAATTATTTTGGTTATTTACTGTCACACATTAACAGGGCGTTTCGCTCTTTTTAAAGCAGATTCTTCTATTGGATCTCATCTCCTCTGATCCCTTGGCAAAATAACCTTTCCTGGGTTTTTCCTTTTCCCATGCTAGATTTAACCAGCTGGTGTGAACCCATTTGTTAGCTTCTCCTGTCTCCACTGCAATGTCTGAATGCAAATGCATAAATTATTCCAGTTCATTTCTCATGAAAGTAGCAGGTACCTCTCAGAGAACATCATGTACAAGAGTTAATCACAAGAGGCCAGAAGAACAGAAAAAAAAAAAAAAAAAAAAAAAAAAAGAATTATTTTTATGATGTTTTTCTTGAGGTCTGGACTCAGGGAGATGACATGAGATCAACAGAGAAAGAATTCTGGATTGGTTTGTGTTGGAAGGGACCTAAAAATCATCCAATTCCATCCCCTGCCACAGGCAGGGACATCTTCCACTATCCCAGGTTCCTCCAAGCCCTGTCCAACCTGGCCTTGGACACTTCCAGGTTTGGGACATCCACAATTTCTCTGGAAAACCTGGGCCAGGGCTTCACCACCCTCACAGGGAAGAATGTCACTGCAGTTTCCCACCCAACCTTTTCCTCTTTCATTCAAAAACCATTCCCCTTGCCCTGTCTATGTAAAATGTCACTCTCCCTCTTTTTAATTAATCCCGAGGAAAACTTGTTCAGAAGAAACAAACCACGATGTGGATGAGAACAAAACTGGCAACTTGGAACTGATTTAGTTAAAAATGGACCAGACTTTCTGATTACTGGGAAATTCCAGAATTTACTGGGTTTTTTTCCATTTTGAAATTGAACAGCCCCTGAAATGCTGAAAACTTTGAACAAAGGCACCAGAACAGAAAACTTCAGCTGAAAGCAAAGGTTTGTTTCAGTGACATCAGAACACAGTGTTTTTCTTTCTGAGGTTTATTTCTGCATTGGCTTTTTTTTTTTTCTTTTGGTTCTTAAAATAAACTTTTCAGATAAAAGAACGGAACAAATTCCAAACAGGCAATTTCAGATGAAGGACTGAAACATTCTGTCCTTTTCAACATTGTAAAGAAATTTTTCAATACCTGACATTTGTTGCTGAAAATGGCGTTCATTCTGTTGTTTGACTTTGACTGGAGCAGAATTTCACTTCATCCTGAAGTCTGCTGAAGATTTTCTGCTCCACACTAAAAATATGATCTCACTCTAACCTCCCACCTCCTTCCTTTGCTTTCTTACACTTGACAGCTCCAAACATTTGGAAAGTATTTGGGGATCCAGGCTGGATGGGGCTCTGAGCAACCTGGTCTAGTGGAAGTCGTCTCTGCCAATGGCTGGGGAGTGAGACAGGATGATCTTTAAGGTCCCTTCCATCCTAAACCAGTCTATGAATTTATGATTGATCCTGAAAAGACATTTTATTCATGGAGCACAGATCTCCACTGGTCTTCATCTGCCACTTCCCATCATGTCTGTGTACATTTAGACACTCCCTGGTCTGCATTATCTGCCTGCTTAAGGCATTGCTTGAAAAACCAAAATTAAATTAAACCAGAAAATTCCTTACCAAAAAAGGGGCAGGGGGGAAAAAGTGTAGCACTTAAAAACAGGACCCTTTGTGTTGTGAAGATAAAGCATCAAGGCTAAAATTACCTCCTTGTGATGAGAAAAGGATGCAGATTTAAAGAGGTGCTGAATGGAAATGCTGTATTTTCCTTGGGGGATTCTCAGCAGGGGATTGTGATCCATAGATCTTCCTTTGGCACCAGAGAGAGGCTGTAATTTCCAAGCACAGAGCAAAGCTCAGGACATTTGCAAGGAGGTCTTGACTTGTTCAGGGTTGTCTGTTGAGTTATGGCCCACCCAGCACCTCCTCCCACCCCATGTGCTTCCCACGAGGGCTGCAGAGATTCATGGAGGTCACCTGGGCCTGAGCAATTTGTGTGGAGAGTGATTTTACACCAACCCGAGCTGTGGCAGCAGAGCTCAGCCCAGGTTTAGGCGGCAGGGCATTGTCCCAAGTCCCTGGGTGTTTTTTGCAGCCAAGGGGACAATAGCCATGGAAAGATGAAGCATTCTGAGTGAGCTGCTTGAAAGAGGGGAGGTTTAGATGGGCTATGAGGAAGAAATTATTCCCTGTGAGTGTGGGGACACCTTGGGCCAGGTTTCCCAGAGAAGCTGTGGCTGCCTCATCCCTGGAAGTGTCCAAGGCCAGCTTGGACAGGGCTTAGATCAACCTGGGATAGTGGAAGACGTCCCTGCCCATGGAAAAGGATGTCTTCCACTATCCCAGGTTGATCCAAGGTCCCTTCTGAACCAAACCAATCCAGGATTCTCTAACACAGGAATCTTATTCGGGGTGAGATCCACGCAGCCCTGACCACCTCTGGATTCCTCTTCACTGACTGTACTCAAAGGAGAACACCCAAATTAGATCACTCTGCTTATCACCCTCTCCCCTGATATCCATGGTGTTCACAGGGGTACAAAGAGCAAAACCTGGATCCAAACTCCAGAATCAGAGGTTGACAAAGTGAGCTGTCCTCACAGGATCAGTTATCAATTGACAAGTTATATCAGGCCTTGCATCATTCACCAGATCCTCATGGGAATTGAAAGCTCAGATGACTCCTGGTGGCAAATCACAGAATCCCAGAATGGTTTGGGTTGCAAGGGACTTCTAATCATCTCATTCCAAGCCACTACCATGGGCCAACTTTCCACAAGACCAGATCACTCAGAACCCCGTGAGTTTTCTTTGCTTTCCTTGTTTTGTTTTCTTTTCCCAGACTTCCAGCTTCCAAAGGGTCTTGTCCAGTGAAGGGAAGGAGAAAAAAATCCCTCAAAGGACAGCACTGTCACCATCATGTCCTGTATTGAAACACCACATCCCAAGACAATGGATAAAGGAGAACATGAATCAAGCACTGAATTTGAGCCTGTTTGATGCACACTTTGTCTCCATGGTGGAATCCGTGGGATCTCCTGTGCGGGAAGGAATCAGACTATGATGATCCCTGTGGGTCCCTTCCAACTCAGGATATTCCACAATTCTATTATTCCATCAGCTGCTGGAAACGCAGAAAAACCTCTCTGAAGTGATATTGTGCAGTAATTCTTCATCTGGTTTAACCCTGCCAATTTCTCATGACCTGCAGTTAAATATTCCAGCACCTTGAGTTCATTACAGATTTCCTACTAATTATATCTCCTTGCAGACCTCCTACCAGCTGGAAGCACTCAAACTTGTAATTTTTTTTTTCCATCCTACCTTTCTTTGGATTTCCTCTGAAATTTTCTTTCTGCTTCTGTGCACAAGCCCTTAAAGTCATTCCCACGCTCTGAAGTCCGACTCCCACTTGCTGCCTCAACCCAGATTCAAAGTTTTCTCCTGTTGCTTTCTCCAGCAAATTCTAGTTTAATTCAGTGCTCAGAACAGTTTGTGACAGGCCTTGACAATTATGAGGGAGAAGGGAAAGTAAGAGAAGAAATGAAGAGGGGAGGGAAAAGAAAAGAAGTCTTGTAAAGATTAGTTTCTCAAGGGGGAACTAAAAACAAAAAAAAAAAAACAAACCCTCACTCTGGAGGGAAAGTTTAATTAAAAAGAGCAGAGTTTTTAATTACCAGGGAAATCTACTTGAATGATTCATTTGCATAATCCCGAAGGCAGTGGGAGAACAGGCAGGAACAAGATAAGCTTTCTTTACAATCCTTCTCTTGCTTTTCCCTATCTCTCCAAAAGTGACTCTGATCCTTCACTACTCCCCTCTCTCCTTCCCTGCTGCATTGTTCTTACATCTGATGGCACATTCTGGCCTCAGGCTGCTCCTGCTTGTTTGGCTCTTCCTTTGTTCTGGGATGATCCATTTTGGTACAAATCCTGCACCTTTCCACTTTTTGGGGTTTCCAGGGGTGATGAACCCATCCCTGCCTTCTTCTCTGGCAGGATCCAGACTTTGCTGAATTGGCTGAGCACCTGTGAGTGGTGAGTGTCACCAAGAGTGAGAGAACAGAGAGAAATTTGGCAGCAGAGGAGGTGGCCAGGAGGTCAAATCACCTCGAGGCATCTTTGGAGGTGAGCAAAGGAAGAGCCATTAACCCAGCACAGCCAAGGCCACCACGAAACCACGTCCCGAAATGTCACACCCACGCATCTTTTAACCATGACTCAGCCACTTCCCTGGGCAGCCTGCTCCAGGGCTTGACAACCATTTTGGTCAAGCATTTTTTTCCAAATCATAGTAACGTTTAGATTGGAAAAGCCCTCTAAGATCATTGAATCCAGCTGTTCCCCCAGTCATTGAATCCAGCTGTTTCCCCAGCACAGCCAAGCCCACCACTCAGTCATGTCCCCAAGTGTCACATCTCCACATCTTTTAAATCCCTCCAAGTATGGTGATTCAGCCACTTCCCTGGGCAGCCTGGCAACCATTTTGGGAAGAAGTTTTTCCTAATAACCAATCCAAACCTCCCCTGGGGCAGCCTGGGGCCGTTTCCTTTTGTCCCATCACTTGTTACTTGGGAGAAGGGACAGACACGTGGTCAGTGGTCAGCCCTGCCCTGTCCAATCCTCCTCTGGAAAGTTAAAATGAGGCTTGAAATGAGCTTTTATCTCCAAGTGTCACAATTCACATGCTTTTTATCTACGTTACTGACTTGCTACCCATTGAAAGGCTCATTCTTTTCTAACCTGCTCGAATTCAAGGACAAAAGCTTCACTCTCTGCCCTGCCACTGATAAAATGTCACCTTGTCCCTTCACACCCACCTGGTCTGCACCCCTCTGATTTCAGGGGGCTGTAGTCCAGCAAATCAGGTGATGGGAAAAGCCATTTTATATCCCAAGTGAGGAGGGATTGTCCTGTGGATGGAGCAATGTCTCCCTCATCCCCAAGGCAAACAAGGAGCCCTGGCTATTTTTACCTGCCTGTAGAGAGCCAATTCCACCAAAACAGGGACATCTGAGCTCTCCCCACCTGGCCATGGTCACGTTCACCACAGCCCAGGGCTTGGGGGAGTGGAGAACCCCAGGCTGCCCTCAGGGCTCCTCCAGACAAGCCTGGGTTTGAGTGGGAGCACAGAAATCAATATCCAGCCAGGAGAGGTGTTCGGCTCTCCTGGATCACAGCACTTCGCCCCTGCATGACCCCTTTTCTCCCTCAATGCCTGCTGAGCTGCCCCATCCCTCCTCTGCTCTGGGAGCTTTGCAGCACTTGAAAAGGTCTTTTGTTTATGCTGCTTTTGAGCCTCAGAAGCGAGAAAATTGATGGGAACAGCGCGGTCATCCGACCTTTCCAGACCTCCTGACATCCTTGGCATGAACACGTGTTTGGGATGCTGGGAACCAGAATGGATCAGAAGACAACAACCCGTGCCTGGATCTGAAATGTGAGAGAGGAAAAAAACAGCCACTTTAAGAAACACAGAGAGGAGCAAATATATGTCCCAAAATAAAGGAAAATTTAAAGATACAGAGAGGAGCAGGGAATATTGTGTTAGCTGGATGCAGGGAGGCCACGTGTGTCCAAATCAGGATGTCACCATGGAGCAATTTATCCCTCCAGCCCTGCCTGACCCACAGGATGGAGATGTGGGGAGTGCCAGCTTGATGGCTGTGACTTTAGCCTGATGGATGGGATGTGGAGCAGGGATTTTTCATGTTTAATTAAGCTGAGGGGGTGACAGGCACCACAGGAAACCTACAGAAAATTTATTTTTCCTCACATATCCACCCACACAGGAACTGTGTTGTGTGCAGATGCCTGGAGAGTGTATTTTAGGGGTTGTGCCTGTGCTTTCTTTGTCTGCTGAACTTAAAACCAGGCAAGGTTTGTGGAAATACCTAATGCTCCTTCGAAAATTTATGTACTATCTACATTTAAATTATATTTTGGGTTTATTTTAGGTTTTCCAGGGATGCTCTATCCCTCAAAGTGTTCTGGGAGCAACGTGGTCTAGTGGAAGGTTCCCTGTCCATGACAGGGTGGAACAAAATGAGCTTTCAGATCCCTTCCAACCCAAACCATTCTGTGATTCTATAATTTCATAGTAAATTTTTGTATTAAATATGAATATTCATACTCCCAACCTTCACTCCCTCTTGAGACCATTCCTAATAACCAATCCCTGTTTGACCAGCATGGAAAAGGCAAAAAATGGGGGAACAAGGGAAATTTCACCGGCCTGGAAAATATCAGCTACCAGAAGCGCACTGCACCTGGAAAAGTGTTTTAGGGACATCAGATCCTACACCCAAGAGCAGATGCTGAAAGTGAACTGGTATTAATTTCTGTGGAAAATCAAGGATGAGAATCCAGAGGGGAGTTGGGCAAGTTGTTAATGGTTTAGAGGCCACTGCCCATCCTCCCAAAGCCCCAGAGCTACAGCTCGGGTACCAGAGCTCAGGTTTTTGGTTCTCCAAGGTCATTCCACAATCCTCCCAGTCCAGTATGATCCAAAATTCACCCAAATCTATCTCCCTGTGACTTTCTGTGTTTTGCCAGCTCTTACTTTCTTTCCGTACTCCCTACAGTACAGACAAGAACTCTCCTCTCTGAGACATTTCACCAAGCAACTCACACATTAAAGCCTCCAAACTCCTTTTCACAAAATCCCAGAATGGTTTAGGTTGGAAAGGACATTAAAAATCAACTCATTCCGCCATTCTGCCACAGGCAGGGACACCTTCCACTAGACCAGGTTGTTCCTGTCCAGCCTGGCCTGGAACAATTCCTGGGTTGGCACAGCCACACTTTCTTTGACCAAAAAATTCCATTTCCTGTTCTGGGTCAGTGAAGAGGATGAACAGGTGCAAGGGATGAGACAAACATCTCCTAATATTCCATTTCCCTGGGAAACCAGTCTGGAAATGCAGCCATGAGTGATGCTTTGTAATGAACTGAGTGAGTGGTTAAACACATGACTCTAAATAAAACAATTACAAACAAGCCCCCACCAAGCTATTTCTTGGAGGCTCAGCACTCAGGAGTGCAGATTTTTGGATGTAATGATCTCTGGGCAGCTCCCTGTTCTGCCACTCCTGACATCAAACCTCATCTCCAGTGCCCCTGAGATAAAAAAATCTCTCCTGCTGAGTTAAATAGGAGATAATTTATTGGGCATGTCCTAGGGTGGCTCTTTCCCAGTCACGGGCCAGCTGTGCTCTTAACAAGCCCCTGCAGAAATCCCAGCAGCTGATCTGTGCTCTCTCACATCCTCCTGCACTCCACTGAGCTCAGACTGCAGCAGTTTAGCAGAGAAACATGGAATGGGCAGGAAAGGACCTTAAAGGTCACCAAAAATTCTCATCCATCCTCCACTGAGCAAAACAAAGCTGCAGTCACCTCCAAGAGTGCCCCCAAATGGGATTTTGTGAAATCCTACCAGTTCAGGACAGTCAAACAGAAATATCCCAGCTTTTTCCTGGGAGAGCTGGGAGGGAAGCCCAAAGGAAGATCTTTTCTTGTATATAAGCAAAAAAAAAAAAAACAACACAAACAAAAAAAAAAAAAACAACACAAACAAAAAAAAAAAAAACAACACAAACAAAAAAAAAAAAAACAACACAAACAAAAAAAAAAAAAAACACCAAATTTCGAGGCAGGAACTCAGCACTCCCTCCTCTCCTCCTCTTCACTCAGGATTTGGCTTTGGCTTTCCAGGAGCGTTTTCCTCATGGGAACAGGGAACAGAGGAAGGGGCTCGCCTCTGTGTTCACTCAGTTGCTAAATCATGGGAATACGGAATGGTTTGGGTTGGGAGGGCCCTTAAAGATCTTTTAGTTCCATAACCTATTAAATAAATAAATAAAGCTCATCAGAGTGCCACAGCTCAGGCAAGAAGATCCATGAAAGTCTCAAGCTGATGTCATGTGGGACAGGAGAAATGAGATGGCAATTATCAGCTGGTGATGGCAATTATCAGCTGGTGATGACAATTATCAGTTTCTAAGCCTCAGAATCAATTCTACACAAAATAGTAGGAAAAAAAATAAAAAAAAGAAGCTAAATGATGCAATCAATAAAGAACCAGAGGGTCAGAACACAATTAATGTCAGTCAAAGTGCTTTATGGAAGGGAGCCTTGTCAAGCCAGCCTGATTATGTTTCTGAGGAGACAAAAGATTGGTGATACTGGGTACAGCCTCAGTGTGAGGCTTTTCTAACAGGTTTGATTTATTTCCAACAGTCATATTAAAAGAAAAAAAAAAAAAAAAGAAGAGAAATATAAATATCAAATCAATTAAAAGGTCATCAAATAACAGATCTCAGGAAGAACTTGTCAATGGAAAATGATGCTGATGCAGGTTCTACAAGAAGTTTTAAGCATCGTTGTCAGTGATTCAGGAAGAAGAATAAAATCACTGCTGACAGCATTTCTAAACGATGATGATTGCCTCTGAGTAGGGCAGATGGATTCTACAGAGAGAATTGGAATTTTGGGGGAAACTGCACCAAGATGAGTAAAGTCAGTCCACCTGAATGCAAAATTTTGCATTCAGAACCAAGAAATAGGGCTCAATTTATCCAAATTTCTTCCAGTTCCTGAAGGGAGCTGACAAGGAAGATGTGGAGAGACCATTTACTGGAATGTTGATTGACAGGACAAGGGGGAATGGCTTCAAACTGACTGAGTGTGGATTTAGATTGGCTATGAGGAAGAAATTCAGGGTGGTGAGGCCCTGGCACAGGTTTTCCAGAGAAGCTGTGGATGCCCCAACCCTGGAAGTGTCCAAGGCCAGGGTGGACAGGGCTTGGAGGAACCTGGGATAGTGGAAGACGTCCCTGCCCATGGCAGGGAGTTGGAACAAGATGATCTTGAAAGTCTTTTCCAACCCAAACCATTCCATGATTCTCCCAAAACCAAAGCTAATTAGGGAAATTTTCATGAAGCTAAGGCAATAAAATGCAGAATCTAAATATTACCTGTGGATTTTTCTAGGAAAATTACGCTTCTTCTGCTTGTTTCTCCTCATAGCACAAAACTCACATTTAAACTTGTGAGGGACCAGATCTCAACTCCCCAAGGACTCTTCATGTCCACCACCTTCCTTTCTATTTTCTATCCCAAAGCAGATGCTCAGGACGCTTTTCTGAGTGGGTTCTTTCACTCCGGGACATTTTCCTGTGTGAATTCCTCCGTTTCATCACAAACGAAAGTCGTTACTTCGCAGAAGGCCCACGTGTGACTTATCTTTCAAAGTTCAGGGTGAAGAAATGAAGAGCACAGGGCTCGTTTGTGCTCTATTTAACTTCCAGTGAAGTGATGATGACGATGATGATGATGATGATGCCTCAAAGCTGCCTCCCAAGAGTCGTCCTCAGCCCCTGAGCCAAATGCCAGCCAGGAACAGAAATCTCCAGGAAAGGAGCAGACAAACATTGTCTTTTATAGCTTGGAAACAGCTGTTCCTGCCTTCGGGCCCACACGCTCAGGACTCACTGACCTGGTTTACCCAGCCCTTGGTTTCTGGTTTATATCCCCATGTCTGCTGATAATTGATGCATTTCTAACTGTTATTTAAACTCAGTTAAAGTGAATATTGGTAATTAATTATCTCTTGCTTTGCTGAAATAATTGTACTGCCAGTAGAAATAGCGAAAGTGGAGGCAAATTATGCAAATTCTTTAGTCTGAGTAATTAGGCAGGGGGGTTGTTTCATTTTAATTTTGTTCTAGGAGGCTTTTTGAGGATTTTTTGCGCTTGTTGCTTTTTTGCTCCCTGTACTGAACTTTCTGAACCTCTAAAAACACCAACCTGGCATCTTTTCTTCAAACAGCTTGCAAAGAGGATAAAGATGGAAATAAAGAGACATATGGTGCACATGAGCCTAATTCATGCAAAGTTGCTCATCCTGGACAGATGGAAATGGATGTTTGAGTGCCTTGGCTGGAAAGATGCCTTAAAACTCACCTTCTTTTTATTTTCCCTTTGTCATCAGCTTGGCTAATGAGCAGCTCCAAGGCAAGTTTTCTTGCTGCTCAGACTCCTCTGCAAATTAATTTTGCAGCTGTGTGTCTTCCTTGCCCCTCTTCTCCTGAGTTTGGATGACAGATTTATTTCTTGAGTGACAGCAGATGCAAAGCACACCCAAAAGTTCCCAGCGTTTATGAGGAAGGGGTTTATCTGATCTGAAAGACAAAGGAAAAGGAAAAGAGACAAAAATGTGTTTGGGACTTCCCTCTCCACCCAATGGGATCTGCAAAACTCACCTATGCTTCTCTTTTTCCTCCTTGCATGTCTTAATATCCTGTCTGAAAATATGAGCCTGCCCTAGGCACAGCTCATGTCAAATTATTGACTGCCTGGAGCTTGGGGGAATTTGTAAGAGATTCATCACTTTGTTCTCTTCTTTTTCCTTTTTTTAAAATCTGCTCTCTTTTTTTCTCTCATCCTTCTTCCATTGCATCACTGATCCATCAGACATTGATCTTCACATAAAGGTGCAAAGTGAGTCAACAGGCTCCTGCCACATTTTATTAAGTAGCTTTCCACTGGGAATCAAAGACATTAGATAAAAGACAGTGTGGCCAGCATCCTGAAATAACATCCCCCCAAACCCTTCTCTGAGAGTCAGCAAGACTCTGGATTTTAAGACCTCGAAGCAGTTCAAGATTTAAGAAGGGTCAGATGGTGCCTGGCTGTATAAATCTAAATCCTTGGTGGCTTTTAGACTGAAAAGGAGGAGGTTTAGATTTGATATGAGACGAATTCTTCCCTGAGGGTGGTGAGGCACTGGAACAGTTGTTCAGACAAGCATCCAAGGCCAGATTGGATGGGATTTGGAGCAATCTGGAATTGTGAAGATGTCCCTGGCCGTGGCAGGGGGTTGGAATGAGATGAATTTGAAGGTCCGTTCAAACCCAAACCACGATTCCATGGTCTTTAACCACAGTAGTTCAGATATCTGGATAGGACTTTGAGGAACCAAACCCCCAAGGAGTAAATACTTTCCTGCTTTATCTATAGCTCACCATTTTATGTATTTTCCTCTGTTTAAAGGCCTAAAGGTATTTGGTGACCAACTTATGCAAGCAGGATTTCATGGAATCATAGCTGGAAAGGACCCACAAGGATGATCAAGTCCGACTCCTGGCCCTGCACAGACAAGCCCAAGAATCTCAACTTGTGGCTGAAGTGTTGCCCAAACACTTGTTGAACTCATTTTCCCTTCTGATGAAAAAGAAAAAGTCAAATTATTAATAAATCAATTAATGTGATTTTTTTTTTTTTTTTTTTTTTTTTTTTTTTTTTTTTTTTTTTTTAGAATATAAGATATTCAATGGAATTTTAAACCAAATACTAAACCCTGATCAGTTTAGTGGAAAAGTCCAAACATTTTCTGCAAATCCCAGCACTGTTTATATGGTTTATCCTGCACAGCAGACGTCTTCACTCCAAAGTACCTTGGATTTTTCAGGGATGGGATTGTGGAGCTCATTCTTCTCCTGTTGTTTTTGGCTTTTTTTTTTTTTCCCCATCCTTTTGAAATTCAGAGGAAAAGCATTCCCTAAATATGAGCACAGCTGAAATTTCCACTACAAGGTGGGAAAAACTAAGGAATTTATAGAGAGGGGTTTGTGCACAAGGAGATCCTCTGGAATTGAGTTGGAGGCGTTGAATTCTTCACCATTAATGTCCTTATTTTCTCAAATTATCAAACCAATGCAAATCCCTTTCCCACAGCTGGAGTTTGGAAAATTTGGAACACAGCAGCAGCTCCTTGACCGTCCTCCAGGATGTGGCTTGTTGCAACCACAGTTGCCATCTACACTTGAAGGAGAAGATGATGGATTTGTTCATCAGCTTCATAATTCTGATGTTATTGAAATTACACCTGCAAAGGAAAAAGAGAGCTGAGTTAGGAGTTTATGCCTTTGAGCCATTCACAAGCTCCTTGAGCTGACACAGTTCTGCTGAAATTCCTCCCAACATCCATATTTTGCATGGATTTGTTTGTGTCACGTAGAAAAAGATGGAAAAGGTGTCCTCAAATGCCATACTCACACTTTTTATGAACACTTCCAGGGATGGTGAGTTCACCACTTCCCTGGGCATCTTGTTCCAATGCCTGACAACCCTTTCCATAAAGGACTTCTTCCTAATATCCAAATAAAACCTCCCCTGAATAAAACTTGTGTCATTTCCATGCCTGAATTTTGAAATGCTGTACCAGCTTCTCCCAAAGTTCAAAGGGGAAGGAAGTAGATATTTTTTTCCCCACAAGAATTTGGTTTTTGGCCCTGCACCTCAGTCCCTCAAATGATTGACGTGTCATGGCTTGAAAAGTCATGGCTCCCTGCTGACCAAGGGTGCAAAGGCAGGGTAAATGATTCCAGGATAAAGAGTGGACAATGAGAAGAACTCTTTAGGAAAATGACGGGAGAGGGAAAAAATGTCACAGGCAGAAGAGAGGGAAAAAATGCCACAGACAATGGGAGATTTTCAATACAGCTCTTAAAAGACCTCTACCATCCTCCTTCAATCTGTCTCCTCTTCAGAGTGGTTATTTCAGCACAGAATCATGGAATTATTAAGGTTGGAAAAGACCCCCGGGATCACTGAGTCTAATCATCACCTTTTTGTCAACAAGACAGTGAGTGCCACATGGAGACATTTATTAAACACTTCTAGGGATGGGGACTCCACCACCTCCCTGGGCAGCCCTTTCAAATGTCTAACAATGTTTTCCATGAAGAAATTCTTCCTGAGAATTGTATCCTGAACTCCACCAAGAGATTTAAGACACCACCAAATATTTGTGGGTTTGAGGAGATCAAACAATGAAAAATATTTTTTAAGTTGACACTTAAAAAATGCTGAAGTTGGGCTTTAAACAGATTAGGACAAGTGGGAAGGGCAGCCAAAACTTTGAAAATACCAAATGAAATGGAGACATGAGGAAAATTTAAGGCACTGGAACTACCCACATGGTTGGGAACTTTCAATTTGTTCTTTGCATTTCCTAGGAAAATAAATATTTTCTTCCTGTGTTTTCAAGGGTTTAAATAAATGCTGGGACTAACTTGGACTCACATGGATTTATTTAGAGAACATCAGCATTGTGCCTTTGCTCTGGGCTGAGGGGCTACCTAAGCCCAGGTGATGCACAGCAAGGGCTTGTATGGGATAACTCCAGCCTGTGCTTGAGCTTTGATCCTTTGATCCAAGAAGATGTTACACATGTAACTCTCCCGGGAGTTTGAGCAGATCAAACCATTACAAACCCTCTTTATTCCCAGCTCCAAAGCCTTCAGTTTCTCTCCAATCTGCCTTTGGTTTGAGCAAACATACAAGGTTTGTCCTTGGAGCTGGAAACATTCCCTGCCTTCCCAGTCATTTGGTGTGAGCTGGTATCCAAGGTTATTTTGACTTTTTTCTTTTTGATGATAAGTTGGAGAGAATGTTGTTGATGGAGGAACCTCTTTGTCTGGGTACAATAAAGGAAAGAGCTCTTGGCTGCTATTTGCCCTCTGGCATTTTTCAGAGGTAGAAAACAAGAAAGAGAAATGAGCGCAGCCTTTGGATTGGAGCAAATCCTCATCTTCCAATGGAAGCTTCTTCCCTTTGCTCAACTTTTCAACTTTTGCCAAGGGGTAAATGTGACAGCTTGTTCCTTTTCTTTCCCACCTGAGATTTCCCTGAAGAACAGCTCATGGCTGCTCCTTGGAGCCCCTGGTTAAAAATAAATGTGGTTTGCAGAGGCAATTTGGATTCTGGCAGCCCTGCTGCAGGAGGGCTCAGTGCCCTCTCTGTGTCTCCAGCTGGTTTTCCCTCTTGGAACATTCCACACACCACAAGTGGGATAATCCCACACCATGCCAGTGCTACTCCAACTCGTAATCGTGGGGATGCAGGATGTGCAAAGCCAGTGCTCCCCTCTTTGGAGTCATGTTGGGAAATAATTGCAGTAATTCTCCATCCCAGGCAAGGTTAATTAGTGCTGCATCCCCTTCCGCACCTCCAATTTTCTTTTTCAGTATCAGGTAAACAAACTAATCCTTGTGGGAATTAAAGGTGTTTTGGTCCCCAGTGGAGCAAACAGTTTCCTGGTCCTGCTTTGAGTTGGTGGGATTATTCCTTGGAGAGCGACTTTTCGGGGTCAGACCTAGACTTGAGCAGAAGAAATAGCCTTTGGAAATCATACAGTGTTGTACTTCCAGGGAGAATTCTCAGACCTGGAATTGCTCTGGAACATAAGTGATGAAGAGTAGCTGAGGGAGTTGGGGATGTTCAGCCTGGAAATACAGAGAATCAGGGGGGATTTTATCACTCTCTACAACTCCCTGACAGAAGGGTGCAGCCAGGTGGGAGTCGGTCTCTTCTCACAGGGAACAAACAGGACGAGGGGAAACAGCCTCAAGTTGAGCCTGGGAAGGTTCAGGTTGGATATTAGGGAACATTTCTTCACTGGAAGAGTGGCTAAGCATTGAAACAGGACCCTTAGGACAGTGGTGGAGTCACTGCTGCTGGAAGTGCTTGGAAAAGGAGTAGATCTGGCACTTTGCCACGTGGTTTATTGGATATGGTGGCATTCTGTCTAAAGGTTGGACTTAATGGAACTTGGAGGCCTTTTCCAACCTTAACTATTCCATGATTTCCCATCCCACAACACCAATTTCTCATTAAACAGAGCATTGCATTACTTCTCCCCACAGTTCCTCTCAGTGTTAATGAAATGGTTTGAGTTCATCCTGTATTCCCTTTTTAATCCTTTTTTTTTTTTTTTCCAATTTTACCCTCCATGTCTCTGCCTGGAAGAACAGTTTGCAGCCCCAACAGAAGAGAAGGGTGGGGATTCACCAAACTCTCTGAGCACTTTGCTGAAGTGTTTATTATCCCCAAACCCAGTTTTGCTCCTAATGATTTCCTATGCCACACATCCAAACGCCAGCCATGCTTCCAGGGAATCAGTCTGCCATCCATCACTGCTTAATCTGCCCTTAATGGGCAGCAGATGAGGAGCAGCCACCAGGAGAAGAAGGGACATTAATGGGACAGCAGAGATAAAATGGGGGAGGGAAGCTGAAAAGCCTCATTAGGTGCATGGGCAGCCCAAGGAGAGTTTTCTTTTAATATCTCTGCTTTCTGTCAAGGCTGGATCGTCTCTCACAGTGAGGTTTCAAGTCACCCACATATGCTCAGATTTTGTGAGGAACGGCTTTGGGGGTTTTTTTTTGATAGCTGAGGAATATTTGTGCAGCCATAAAAGAAAGAAATATTTTATAGCCTTTATTAAAAAAGGGCTGTACTTAAGATAAAAGACAGGACAGCAGACGATGCCAAATGACTTGGCAAGCCCTGAAGCTGTTCCAAGTCTGGTCACTGCAAAGCTTTGCTAAATTGAGCAGGGAAAAGTTTCAAATCTGGAGTTTTTCCTGCTGCAGGTAAAGATTTATTGGGTGTTAAATATCTGTCCAGTGCTGGGGCTCACTTTGACCCAAAGTCATCCATGCTTTTATGGGCCAAAGGAGGGAAAGGGATGGTCCTGACTCACTTTTCCTTACTGGATTTCCAGTTCCATCATCTTGTTTCAACCTCTCTCACATCCCCCACATTGCTCCATGCCCTGTTCAACGTGGCCTTGGACAATTCCAGGGGATGGGGCAGCCACAGCCTCTCTGGGAAAACTGTGCCAGTGATCTTAGAGGTATTTTCCAGCAGTAACAATGGCAATCTTCCTGGCAATCCAATCTACCTTCTCTTTTACTCTGAACCTGTTCCATAATCAGCCTTTTATCCAAGGCATTCCAGAGAGGCTGAGGAAAAAGCAGGGCTGTAAGATGATACCTCTGATTGTGCCTGACAGTCTGCCCAAAGTCTGACCTTCCCATTTTCCCCTTTCCTCAGGTAATTTTCCTTCCTAGAGGCAGAATTGCACCAACTCTTCTCAGCTGGTTTTAAATGGTGCAACCTGTGCCTTGGGTGGGTTTATTCAGGTCTAAGCCTTCCTTTGGGGAGTCTGTGGCCCAGGGTATTGAGTGGGCAGTTTCCATAAGCTAAATATTTTTATGGGTGGTTTTGTTGGGGTTTTTAATTTTTTTAAGGTTTGGATTTGGGTTTGGTTTTTGGGGTTTTTTTTTTATTTGTTGGTTTTTTTGTTTGTTTTATGTAATTTTTGCCATATTGAATACAAGTCAACGCATACATGAAAAGAAAAATAAAATCAAAAAGTAAAACTGCTTCTGTTGGAGTCATTACCAGGCAACAGCTTCAATTCCACAATGGTCCCAGTGGTTCCAATGTTTAATTCTGATCTCTTAAGAGTTCATCTCTCTGATGAGCAGGGAGGGAACATTTCTCTGGCCCTCCAGGTCCTGGGCTCATTTTAATTCCTCGCCTTAGGCTCTCCCTTCACAATTCCTGGTTCTCCAGTGAGACCTAAATTCTCCAAAGCCATTTTCTCCCCTTCCTGACACTTTAGTTCCATTTCTTTCTGATTTATCTCCACCAAACAAATTCAATATCCAGGATCCAGGCCAAAGAATCACATTCTGAAGCCATTTTCTTCCCTTCCCAATATTTTTGCTTCCTGTATTATCGAAGATGGTTCAGAATACTGTCTCACTTCCTAATTTTTTTAATTTTATTTATTTTGAGGTAATTTGATTAGCAAAGTATATTTCCCTCTTTTTTTTTTTTTTTTTTTTTTTTTTTTTTTTTTTTTTTTTTTTTTTTTTTTTTTTTTGGGTGTTTTTTTTTTTTTTTTTATGGATAAGGGTCTTAAATGTCCTGTCTGGAATCACAGACTGGGTCAAGGAGAGGAGGAAAAGACATTTAATTATATCTTACTGGCCAAACTACAGCATCAACCTCCTAAAAAAAAAAAAAAACACCCAAAAAAAAAAAAAACACCCAAAAAAAAAAAAAACACCCAAAAAAAAAAAAAAGATTAAACCCATAAACAATACCATTTGTCCATAGAAAGAGCAAATATTCAAATATTGAAGGGAAATTAATGCAATTGTATTAATAAAGGGAGTGCTGCAATGTTTTCGCTGTTACTTTGGGGAATTTTTTCCACCCACAGGGTCTGTGGTGTTTTAGAAGTCGACTGATGCCTCTGGAAGATTGGTGGAAGACATTGGTCTGCACTTATGCTTGTGAATCCCCACAAAACAACAACAACAACAACAACAACAACAACAACAACAACAACAACAACAAAAAAAAAAAAGACTTCATTGCTTTGTCCCAAAACTTTTCATCCAGAATTAACAGCAAATTCATGGGATATCACTGGAACAATCTGTATATTTTTAAATGAAAAGGGACACGAATCAGATGAAGGAAGTTCTTTTAAACCCTTCATAATAAAACCCTGTGCGTGTTTATACTAAAGTGCTCAAAATCCTTGAAGAGTTGGTTAAAAGAGAGGTTAAATATGCTGCTGGAGCAGAATGAAAGCCCAGATTTGAAGTGATTAAACCTTCAAGACATAATTGTCTGTGTAGGAATGGTTCGGGGAGGGTGGGGGTTGCTGGGGCATCACTTGAACTCTGCAAATTGACCCTCAGAGAAGGGACAAGAAATGACATTAGAGCAAACTCCTGTGGCTGGACATCTGCAGACCTGAAGGCTCTTCCTGGCCGTTTGCCCTCCTTGATGGAAAGAAATGGTCTCAGTTGTGAGTTGTCACTTCCCATTAAAGCAACTTTCTTCCACTCCTCTGAGTGCCAGACAGGGGAAACAACAACAAAAACAAAAATCAGCAAATTGTCTGAACATCCCTTGGGGTCATTGGTAAGAACCTTTCACTAACCAGGGCCAGCTGGCTGACAAATAAACCCTTTCCATTGCTCTGTGGAGGAAGGAGCGGGGTCATTTGTCACAGATCTTTCCAGAACAGTGGCTCCCTGTGGAACAGGCTGGAAGGTGCTGGATAAATGTGGTTCTGGAGGCAGCCTCCCTGTGGATTTCCAGGAGATCCTTTGCTTGTCAAACTCCCTGCAGTTTGACATCTGGATTAAATTCCTGCTGTTCTGTGTGGTGTCAGCTGTGTCAGAGGAATGTGCTGGTGGCCATGGAGAAAGGAAAAGCTCTCACCCATGTGTGTGAGGCTGAAATAATCCACAAACCCTCAGCTGAGGTTGCCCTCATCCATATTTAGACAGAACAGGAGGGGATGCTCCTGCTGTGCCAGAATTTGAGTGTTTCAGAGTATTTCCAAAATGTTGTTATGGCTGGTCCTTACCGGAGTGTCAGTGAAAAGTTTCTTTAAATTTTATTTCTGTCTGTACAGTCAGACCTAGATGTAGCCAGGCTGCATTTTAAATGCATTTCTGTCACTTTTGTGGGTTTTTTGTTGTTGTTTTTCAAGGAGTTTTTTGTTTGTTTTGGAGCTTTTTTTCCCAGTTCTGCACCTTCTTCCCTGAAATGGAGAGGAAATTCAATCATAGAATCACGAACGGTTTGGGTTGGAAGGGACCTCCAAGATCATCTTGTTCCAACCCCTCCATGGGCAGGGACACCTCCCCCTGGACTAGGTTGCTCCAAGCCCCATCCAGCCTAGCCTTGAACACTTCCAGGGATGGGACAACCCTAATTTTTTCAGTCTAAGATGTCTAAGACAACTTGAACCCTCCCAACCCAAACCATTTCAGCTTTCTGACTCACTGACAAATAAATACTGACTGAACCTAACTGGAGGATCTTCTTTGTCTAGAAATGCCTCAAAATCACAAGTAAATGTCTCCCCTTCTGAGCCTCTGGGGTTTTTTTTCTCCCAGCCTTTTTAATTTCTACCTGGATTTTCCAGTCCCTGGAACATGGAGCAGGTTGCTTCTGGACCTCAGCCATGGATTTCTGCCTAGACCACAGCCTCAGCAGCACGTTAATGAAATTCCAACATTAAATGACAACCATTAGGCCTGGGCATAAGGAGCAGGCTGCAAATAAAAGCAAGGGTTTATTGTGCAGAGTGATTTCATTGTGCAGAGCTAGTTATTTAATTAATATTTAAAAAACACCTCAAGATTCCATCAATTAACGGAACGAGGATGTACAAATTACCTATAATTATTATTGCCTCCATAATCAGGGAACAGATTTTCCCCCTCTTTCCGAGACATTTGGGTAAGAAGCTAATGAGGGGATTCCACTTCAGGTGTGCTGAGCTTCAGCACTTAATTTTGCCGGGTGAGTGATAAACGGCTCTGAATTATTCCTCACTCTCTTAGCCATAAACCTTTTAACAGCTTCAATTTTTTACAAACCATAGACCCTGCATTACAGCCACCACTCCACTCAGCTCAACTCCTTGTGCTGCTTAATGTCCTATAAAACAGCCCTCCTAAAGAACATTTCCATGGAAACAGTCCATTAAAAATGAATTTTATAGCTTATGTTTTCTATAAATGGACAGCTCATTTAATGGCCTTTTGCTATTACACTTTGCCAGAGCCGCTTCAAATTTAGCTGTATTTAATTATTTTATCATTTGAAACAGCACCTTTTTTATTATTATTTTACTTTATTACCATTGCAAAATTTCAGCCTGGTTCAATGGGCTCTGGGGTATTTTGGAGCACAAAGAAGGTGAAAATTAAGAATCACGTCCCACACACAAACTGTAATAAAGTAAGGTTTCTCCACTGATTTAAGCATTTCAGGGTATCCAAGTTCTGTGAATTTTATCCCCAAATCAGTTCTCTTTTCACTTAAAAGTGCAAACATGTTATTCAGTAGAACAAGAGGATGGATCAGCCTGCAGATACTTTTTTCATGTCAAGATGACTTCCCAAAGTGAAGTTTGGGATTGCCTTTATCTCAATCTCTTGAAACTTTCTTAAAATAAAGAGGAGATATGTTTGCAATGAAACCCAGAATCTGAAAGAAAAAAATGAATTGTGTCAGCACTTTGATGTTATCTGCACTCCTCAGGAACTGGATAAATTTGTGGTGGATTGTACAATTTATCAGTGCTCTCCCAAGGGAGTTCTTGGCCAGGACTGTGGCTGTGGCTCAATTTCCAGAGAGCTCAGCAGCCTAAGGAAGTTCCTGCAGTGTCACAGGTTCTTATTCATCAACAAACATCAACATCAACATTTTTCAGCAGGCCTTGTAATCTCCTTAAGGGAACTCGAGCTGGCTTTTGCTGAGCTTTATTCATCAAAGCCTCCTGGAATCTGTTGCCTTTTTCTAAATAAAAGCCATTTCTTCCCGAGTTCATCTCGCAGATTTTGCATTTGTGTTGAGAAGTCCACAATACCCACATGGAAACCTTTGGTGTGGCCATTTACTTGGGGGTCTCACACATTTCTTTATGCCCAGTCCTGGTGATGCCTTCCAGAAGAGCAAGACTGAGGATCTGGGGACACCATGGAAACCATGGACATAACTCTGGTCCCATGAAATTTAGCTCCAGAAGGATCACGGAGGCACAGGATGGTTTGGATTGGAAGGGATCTTCATGATCTCATTCCAACCCCTGCCATGAGCAGGGACAACTTCCACTATCCCAAGTTGATCCAAGCCTTGTCCAACCTTCCCTTGGACACTTCCAGGCATGGGACAGCCACAGCTTCTCTGGGCAACCTGTGCCAGGGCCTCAGCACCCTCACAGGGAAGAATTTCTTCCTAATATCCCATCTAACTCTGCCCTCTGGGACTGGGAAGCCGTTCGCCCTTGTCCTGTCTCTCCATCCCTTGTCCAAAATCCCTTTCTAAGTCACTTGGAGCCTCTTTAGGCACTGGAAGGGGCTCTGAGGTCTCCCTGAAACCTTCTCTTCTCCAGGTGAATACTCCCATCTCCCTCAGCCTGGCTCCAGAGAAGAGGGGTTCCAGTCCTCAGATCTTTGTGGCCTCTTCCGGACTCATTCCAACAGGTCCACACCTTCACCCATCCTCCGTGCTTATGCTTCAGCTCCCTGAGCATCTTGGTGGCTTCCATGGGACTTTTTCCAGTTTTTCAATGGGTTTGGCTTCCCTCAGAAAGAAAAAAAAAATCTCCCAGAGAAGGAAAACTGCCAGGTCCCTGAAAACTCCCCAGTGCACATAGCTGCTGAAGAGTCTGCTCTGTGCTCCTTACCTGTGCCCTTCCACCAGGCTGGGATTTCTATTGGAAAACCCTGTCATAAAGCTGGATATGGCTTTATCCCCAGCGGGGCATCTCCAGTCTCCAGTTGTCTGCAGTAATTCTCTGAGGAACAATGATGAATGCACTGCCACTGATCCAAATCCACAAAAAAATTCCCCCGGAATCAGGACCTATTACCAGAAGCATTACTTCTTACTCTTTTCTCTTTTCTTTTTAATTTTTATTTTCTTTTTTTCTTTTATTTTTCTCTCAGATGAGTCAGCACAGGCCATGATCCCACACTCAGAGTAAGGGATACTAAGAGGGAAGTGAGACAACCTCTTCCTTTCCCAGTGACATGTTCCACAAAACAAAAAGTTTGGATCCTGCTGAACATGCCTGGATGACCAACTGCTGGAATTAAAAAGCTCTCAGAGATTTAACAGCCAGCCAGTGTTAAATTTTGCTTCTTTTTAACCATGAAAACAGCAACGGAGCCTGACTAACAAGGGACAATTAACTGGAAAACAATGTGAGTAGAGAAAAGATGCTGTGAGCAGTTATAGAAATATTCTCCATAATACCTTAAAATAATATTCATCCATGCTTAATAAATACCAAAATATTCCCCTCTGGCCTTCAGCGTGTAGATCAAGGAATCTTTATTCTCATCAACTAACATTAAAGTATTATTGCAAACTCTGTATGATTCTATGAAGCTTCTTCCTGGAAATTTGAGTAGCAAAGTTTGACACCTACCACAATTCCATATCCATAAATCTTCACTCTTGAGCATTTCCGCCTTGATTCTAGAAGGTCTTCCCAGTTTGCATGTCTAGTGTCTTGCTAAAACAAATCTGTCTCTCAAATATATCCCATGTTCCACGTGTGGAAATTCTCAAGGCCAGGTTAGATGGGGCTTGGAATAACCTGATCTGGTAGAAGATGTCCCTGCCCGTGGCAGGGGGATTGGAATAAGATGATCTTCAAGTCTTTTCCAACACAAACCATCCTGAGATTCTTTGATTCCTAAAGGAAACTCTTTGCCCCATGACCAGCAGCATTTTCCCTCTGGAAATGCAAAGTGAGCAGGTGTATTTCAGCTTCTCCAGCTGCTTAGGAAGTCCACCCTTGCTGCCAAATAAACAACAGATTTCCTTGATATCCTGAATTCTCTTCCAGTCCAACTGCCTGACTGTTTTCATCGTGAGCAGGGAATATTGACCTTCTGAAAATTGCCCTGTTTCAGTCCTCAGGGCCTCGGCTGCCTCAGGAATTTTCATGCAGATAATTTCCATGCTGTTCTGCTACCCTGTCATTATTTACAAGTTGGCACTCGAATGTCAGTGTGGTTAGGTAAAAAATTGTAAGGCCATGGATTTGAGCATGGATTTTTTGCAACAAGGTTGGGAATTAGGAAGAATTTCTTCATTAAAGGGTTGTCAGGCATTTGAAGGGGCTACTCAGGGAGGTGGCAGAGTCCCCATCCCTGGGAGGTGTCCAAGCATGTGACAGTGCTCTGGGCTGGGTGACAAGGTGGAGATAAGTCACATGTTGGATTCCATTATCTTGGAGGTCTTTTCCAGCTGAAACAATTCTAGGATTCTGAAGGGAAATGTAAGATTAACGTAATGTTGTGAAGGAGCTCATGGAGGACCTGCTGCCATCCCTGATCTCCAGAATTCTGGTCTGAGATCATGCAGGTAGATTTGCTTCTGGGTAGTTCACACCAAAGTAATCAGAAAATAGGGATATTTCAACTTGGTCAAGTGGAAGATGTCCCTGCCCATGGCAAGGACATGGAAATAGATCATCTTTAAGGTCCTTTCCAACCCAAACCCTTCTGTGACTCTATGAACCTCTGGTAGAGCATTATTAATTATCAAGTTAATCTTTCTGCGAAAACCTTGTTTCAACATTTTCTGTCTCTTCTCTAGAACAGTAGATAAGAACAGAAGATTCAATTTTTAAAAGATGTTATTTTGTGAGGCACTTCTAAGCTGAAATTTTCCTCCCTCTTGTGGTAACCAAGTGTCGTGGTTTGACCAGGAAGGGAGGTTTTGGGAAGTTATGGTCAAACCAATCAGTGGCCAGATTTTAAATTGGCACCTGGTGTGGCCACTGGGGACTTGGATACGCCTCTGAGAACACACAGGGGTTAAAAGCAGAGCATTCCTAGAGAGACTTCCTCTTTGGAGTCCGCAGGTGAGCGGATCAGATCTCCTCCCCTGCCCAGCTGCGTCTGGGTGGGGGAAGGGGAGACCATGCGGCCTGAGAAAGGGAAGCCGGAGCCTTGCAAGATGCAGAGGTGGAGGAGTCCTGGGATGGTTTGGGCAGCCCCCCCCAGGAGAGAATGATAAAGAGATTGTGCTGGCTGGAAATTTGATATCTCATGCCGGCACTACGGTTAGGAGGAGAAGGGGGGGGGGGGGGGGGGGGATGACACCAAGACATTTATTTATATTATCTGTAAAAAATTTCCACTTTTGCTCTTATTTCCACTTTCAGCCACTGTTTCTCAAATCTCTTGCAAAAACTACCTCCTTCACATCGGTCTGGAACACCTTTTGTTTTTGAGGGCAATTTGGTTGCGTGATATGGTTTTCCAGACCTCAGCATGTCCCTCAAACCTTCATCTGCTGGTCCAGAACAGGAGGTTACCCCATCCAATCCACCCTGGATAATCGTGGCTAAATTGCCCTGAAAACAACCTTTTGGATGCTCAGATTATGTAGGGAATGTGAATTTGAGCTCAAATCCAACTGACCTGAAGGCTGTTGGTGCTGTGTTTAGTTGAGACAGATTCTGCAATTGATCCCAAAGACTCACCCCAGAGTTTCCTGGAATATCCTTGTTCAACAAGGTTTGGCACAGCTCAGGGTGGGCACTCAAAATTCAGGATTTTTTATGGTTTAGGCAATCTGGCAGCATTTTGAAGAGTTAATGCTGAAGAAGCAGAGAAAAGAAGGAAATAAACTTAATTTGGAGATGAAAAAACTCTGTTAGGACTCAAGGCTACAGGGTTGTATCATCCCACCTCCCCAGGTTTCCCTCATCCACATCTCCAACCATTTTTCCTATCACTACAGGGACCAATGTACTTTCCAGAGCAATTACACTCTTGGGTTAACATTATTTCAGAGATCTGGGTTTGTTCACTCAGAGAAATAAAAAGGAAACAGCAGATTTAAAAAATGAGTTATTTTAATATTTGGAGATGTTCAAAACATGTCCAATCCTTCCTCTCGTGTTTTATCCCCTGAAATCGTGTCTGGTGAGGCTTCAGTGCCACCAACCCCTATTGTTTCAGGCTTCCAAATAATTTTATTTAGAGGAATAAAGTGTAGAAGGTGATTTGAGCGTTAATGATGTGAGATATGAGTTTTTTTATGTGTCAAATCCGTCTCTGCCTAATGATCTAATTCACTGCAGGCTCCTGGTTAAGGTAGATAACGTGGCCCTCTCAGAACACCACAGGACTAAATGATACCTCACTTAACAGCTCCCTCAAGTCTGTGTGGTGATGAATAACAAGGATCTGTGAGTTAGAGAGGGATCAGAAGAGTTTAGGGCACCTCAACCTTCTTCATTTCAATCCTGTTCCTCACGAAAAAGCCTCCCTTGGTGGGAGTGAATATAGATCACATCATCTCAAGGCTGGATGAATCCTTAAGAGTTCTGGGTTTGCTCATCCACTTTGGGAGGAAGAAAACAATCAGATCTGTCCCCAGTAGCATATTTCTGTTTGCATGTGGATTTTATATCTTCTCCTGGCTGAACAGTGACTGTGAATCACAGCTTACAGTGTCCACCCTCATGAGAAGCAAAGCAGAATTTTCGTAACTGTGGTGGAAGTTTGAAAGTGAAAAACAAAGTAAAAATAATTAGACAATATATCAGGAGTGAAACAGAGCAAGCCCATCTGTCTTCTCTGGTCTGCATGGACTTCTACAGTCTAGAATTGGTTTATTTTATATGATGAAATGGGATATTGGGAAGAAATTCCTCCCTAGGAAGGTGAAACCTCTCAGGTTTTCCAGAGAAGCTGAGGCTGCCTCATTCCTGGAGTATCGAAGGACAGGCTGGACGGATCTTGGATCAACCTGGGATAGTGGAAGGTGACCCATGTCAGGGGGTGGAAGGAGATGATCTTTAAGGTCCTTTCTTTTATGGCCCCAAACCATTCTGGGATTCTATGTGTGATAAATATATTACAGTGTTTCTCACATATGGAAAAAGAGTTGAGTGGACAATTTCTCTTTAATTCCTCTTCACTTAGCACTGTGCAATCCATACCCACATTCCCTCCCATCGCAGCTGGCTCAGGCCCAGCCAGAACAATGTACATCTGCTTCCAGAGTAAAAACCACAGAATCATGGATTCATTAAGGTTGGAAAAGACCTCTAGGATCATCCAGTCCAGCCTTTGACTGAGCACCACCATGTTCACTAAGCCATGTAGTGAGGTGCCACATCTACTCATTTTTGAGTACTTCCAGAGATGGTGACTCCAGCATTTCACTGGACAGCCTGTTCCAGTTCCCAAGCACTCTTTGAATGAAAAACTTTTTCAGGATATCCAACCTGACAGCCCCTGGAGAAACTCGAGGCTATTTCCCATTGCCCAGTTGAAGCATGTGCATGGGAATTATGGCATTTTCCTTCTACCCATTGTTACTGTAGATTTTACACTAAGTTTATCTACACAGAGAAACTGTGTCATGAGCAGCTCCACAGATACTAGCAGAAGAATAACAGAATAAGTCCCTAAAAAACCCAGTGAATTGGCATTAATGCAGAAAAAAAAGAAAAAAAAAAGAACTAAAGTATTTTTGCTCTTTAGAACTGTTGGACTGAAACAATTCAGGTCCATTTAACAGCTGAATTCCTCAGTGGAAAAGAAAGATTTCTCTAGGGATGTGGTCCTTTTTCTTTACTCCCAGACAATATTTAATTTAGAAATTTAGCCCCAAACAACAAACCATTAAGAGGCAAAAAGCTTTTGATGCTGGTTGAGTAACTGCTCTGCTCAACCCAAGCTGAAAGTTTATTTGAACAAAAGGAGTTGATTGTTTTGGGTTCATTTAACCCAAGGGAGTTTTTATCCTGCCTTCATTACTCCACTTTATCACCTGAACAAGAGCAAAGAAAGAGACGAAAAACAATTGATGGACCTTTTACATACAACCTGAAGTTGTAATACAAGCTGGAAACCACCGAAGTCTGAGCTCTTACTGCCCTAGGTCTTGCCTGCAATCAGCAGAAGTGTTTTGGAAAGATTTGTGACTGTTCCTGTTTTTGTTTTGGATGACTTCAGCAGGGTCCAGCACTCTCTGTTCTGTTAAATCCAAGGAGAGACCAATCCCCCAGCAAAATGCTCCTTTTTCCCTCCCCACCTTGCTCAATGGCACAGCTATAAAAAAATTCACAGCCACTAATGACCTGCTTGGCCCCAGCTTTATTATCTAATTTGGAAGAAATCTCTTTTATTTTACTTTTTAATGGCCTGGTTTTATCAAAGTGTGCAAAAGGGGATGGTTGGAGGCAAAGCCACACACCCATAAAACTGGATTTTATTGGAGAAATTATTAAACTGATTTTATCTCAACTCATGAGGTTTGTCACTTTTATCCTTTCAATTCTCTCCTCCATTCACTGGGGGGATGACTGAGCATCTCTGGGGTTAAAACACTGCAGCTTTATGAAATTACATGATAATTTATAAACACATGGATTTTAGCAGCCATGTCTTCTGCAGGATGATGGAGGAGAGAGAACAAATCCAGATCCCTTCAATCCATATGTTCTGTGAGGAAGCTGAAGTGTTCACAGCCAGCTCAATGTGTGTTCTGAGAAGCTCTCAGCAATAATTAAAGAAGGGTGTTTGGGAATCTTAGAGTGTTTGTTGACATTTTTATATGTCACATATTACAACTTATCTGTTGTATTGCTGATACCAGTCTTGAATGTGAGGTTCACCTATTGCCACTTAATTAATGGATATTAATAAACTAATCATAGAATCATAGAATGCTTTGGGTTGGAAGGGACCTTTTACAAGGGCATGCAGTGACAGGACAAGGGGGAATTGTTCTAGATCTGAAAGAGAGTCGATTTAGGTGGGATATTGGGAAAAATTCTTCCCTGTGAGAGTGGTGAAGCCCTGCCACAGGTTGCCCAAAGAAGCTGTGGCTGCCCCAGCCCTGGAAGTGTCCAAAGCCAGCTTGGAGAGGGCTTGGAGCAACCTGGGATAATGGAAGATGTCCCTGCCCATGGCAGGGAGTTGGAACAAGATAATCTTGCAGGTCTTTTCCAACCCAAACCATTCCATGATTCCATGAACAGGGCAGCTCCAACAGGAATAATTGCAAAACTCTGGTTTGGAGTATCCCTGAGCCTGAGGGCAGCACACCTCCAGGCAAATGTAGGAAAATCCAAATTCAGTTGGTTTTGTGGGGGTTTTTTTGACAAGTGCTTCATCATGGATTCATCCATCCACGGGATTCTTCCATCTGTGGGATGGGATGGGATGGGATGGATGATTTCTGTGGGCTTGCAAGTCCTTAAGCAGGTTGCTCTGGTGGCTACAGAGGGCAGAGAAATTCCTGCAGAACAGGAGAAACGGGATCAAGGAATTGGGACCATGCCAAGGCACCTCTTCCCAGTGAGACCTTCAGGTGGAAGAGATTCTGCTCCAGTTTCAAAGTTGCCCTCTAGAGCTCCTCAATTTACCAACTTTCTCTATTTTCCAGCTATTCCCCTCCAGCAGCACTAACAGCATCCAAAGGTAATGATTTGCTGAGACATTATTTTCCTGTTTTGGTTTCTCCATCAGCCTCTGGGCTCTGAGGGTCTGCAGGGTGACAAGTGTGACCCCTAGTGCTCCCCTAGGAGCCATTGCCTTACCTTGGAGTAGCCATAAAACCTGGGATTGACAGCGAGTTTGGCAATTAAAAGTGGCATAAGAAAAGCCCACGGGGTCTTGATGTCTCCTGACTTTTCAGGAGCTGCCTCTGCAGTTCATCCAGAAGGAAAAATTATAAAAAACCAAAGGAGATATGAAGAGAGGAAAAATCCCTGTGCAGACAGAGCCAAGCTCCTCAGATCCATTGCAGCTCCCTTCTCCAAGCATCCATGGGGAACACTTTTTTTCCCTTTTAACATCATCGTTGACATTTCATTGTCACAAACATCCCAAATGCCTCTCTCTTTCAGGGAAACATTTATGGAGGCTGAAAGATTATTTGCATCCCTAGAGTTTTAGACTGGGAAAGAGGCTTTTGGGCAAGTCTGATGTGATTTTTCTCCACTATTGTCTCCAACCTGTGGAGGGATGTTTTCTTCTTATGGCAGCTAAAAGTTCCCTCATAAGTGATCAGTTAGATCTTACTTAGACTAAATTATTATTAAATCTCAAATTTTTCAGTCATCGGTATTTGGAATCAAATTGCATTTTCCCTCACAGCTGCTTTTCCTAACCCATCTTTGCAATGAAGAACAGGTCCCCTGTACTGATCCAGGACACTGAGATTTATTTAAGAGTTATGCCTTTTTCCATATTCTTAAGGGGAATGTGCAAACAGAAATAAAAATTAAAGTCTCAGACTCTCATGGGCTTTCCTGACACTTTGTGGTCCTTTTTTTTCCAGCCTAGACACAAGACCTTGTAATCTTAGAATCACATTTCATACAAGGGTCACACGCCCTTGATATGACATCTCTAGCTATTCAGTTGGATTGGTTGCAATTAAAACCAGTTCTATATCTCATGGCATCTTTTAACTTCTTTTTTAATAGATTTTTATTTTAAACACCCCATAATTTTCAAGTGAACAAAGTAGAAAGCAACTCTACAATCAGGAACGAAGAGAAAAGAGAACATTTTAGGCTCCATGAAAGTGAGAAATTTTGGGCTTCACAAACCTATTTGTAGACATCTGTCAAGAGAAAAAGCTCTTTAGGTCAGAGAGAAGTCTGACTGCAACTGAGACAGGCCTTGCTCACCTGCCCACATCTTAATTCAGAAGTCTGGAAACTCTATGTCCTTTTTTTAGCATTTCCAGGGATGGGAAGCTAAGACCTTCTTTTTCACAGGAGAATTTTGTTGGTCATGGAATTGGTTGCACCTTGGTTCTGCATAATATTGGAGCTCCTGCTCCAAGGAATATTCATCAGGAAATACCTGGAGAATGAATGGAGAATGGGCAGATATGGCAGCAGAGACAAGATGTTTGGAGAGGCATCTTTGTTCTTTTGGGATCCAGAGCCCAAAATGTGTGAGACAGAGGCAACTTGAGCAGTTTTCCAAGGAATGGAGAGCAGCCTCTTTAGAGGGGCTTGTGCCATCCACCTTTGATGTCACAAAGACAGGAGAAAGGAGATCTGAATGGGAATCTTCTTCAGGAAGGAGTAGAAACAAAAAATAATACAGTGCCCAGATTGTGAGAGGTGCAAATTCTTCACCCTTGGTCCAATTAATCCAACAAAACTGGGTCTGTAATGATTGAGGAAAAGTTTTTCAGGAGCCACTGTGGAGACTGGATTTGCTTGTGGTAATTCACACTTGTCAAAGGGGAAAGGAGGAAAGGGCTTCAAATTATAATGTCCCAAAATCCAGATCAAAAAATACAACCATAAATCCTGGATGCTTCAGCCAGGGCAGCCTCCCACTCCTGAGAAAAACAGAGAAGAAAAAACCCTCAGTAATTCCACAAACTTCCGAAACAGGGAAATATTTTCATTTTCTCATTGATTGCTACCATTAACTTCAGAAAGAAGCAACTGCTTTTCTATTAATAAACAACAGCAACAAAAAATGATAAATAGGTTTATCTTTTTTCTCGGCACTAAAAATTGAGACTGAAAACCATTACATTACTCCAGGCAGGGGAATGAAGCTCAGCAAAGTGCTGTGGTGACAATGTCCTGGGATGGAGGTCAAAATATCCATCTTTTCCCACAAAATATTCTTACTCTCTGGTTAGAGCTCTGCAGGTTGCAAAACAGATTCTACAAGCCCACATTTTCATGGCTACACCATTAGTGAGACCCACAGTAAGTGGTTTTATTCCAGACCGGCACTTTCAAAAATTATCCTGCAGTAAATCTAAAAAACTAGTGTGGTTTGGTTCCCACCACAGCATCCTGCAAAATAAATTTCCATGGACACGTGGAAAGCCCTGATACAAAGGTGTTAATCTCCAGCTTCAAGAAAGAACAATTTCCTTAGGAAAACTAATGGAGTTGTATAGTAACTGTGAACAATTCCTGCAGCAATGGAAATGTCAGCTATTATGTATTCCTGTTATTTTCCACAGGCATTTTCCTTGACTGATATTCCCATGGCTGAATAAAATGTTCCAACCCATTATCCAGGGGATTTTACCTAAGTATTTTTCCCAAACAATCCCCTCTAACCTTTGTGAACAAGTGACTTCTCATACTCATGTTGTGACTAATGAGTAAAAAAATAGATTAAAACCCACCTAAAACACAGATTGTAGGTAGCTGCCCGTGGATAATGGAAATCATTGGAAAAGGCAAAATATATTCCAGCAGGTTCTGCAGAGATTGCTCCCAAACCTGAGGTTATTTTCTGCAGGTCATTCAAGGCAAGTATTATACATCTCCTCCTTCCCAGAATCATAGATTCAAAAGGAAAAGTATAAAAATGACACACAAAAAATCACCATTTCCCAGGACATCTCTCCCAGGAGCCAGAGAGATTCAGATTCCCCCACTCAATATCCTACAAAATGCAACAGAGATTCCGTGCAGACACCCAGAGCTGAAAAAGGAGCAATAGATTCTTTTAAGTTCCTAAAATATTGAAATATTCTTCCAGAAATTTTAATGTGTTTTGTTTGATCCAAGGTTGATTGTGTGCTTGGAAAATTGTGTTTAATTTTATCCTGACCCAAATTGTAAATCTGTGGCCTGAAGTAGCAGGATGGTCACAGGTACAACCTGACCGTCGCTGCCATGAGAGGTGGCAGGAGATGGTTTTGTTGAACCCTGAAATCCTCTAACTTGAATCCAGGTATTTTGATGGCAACACAGCTGAAAAGCAGAGTGTGATTTCATGGGGGAATTCTTCACATGGAATTAAATGGAGATTATGCGGGGCTTTTCTTTGTTCCTCTTTTCCTCCTTTCTAAAGGAAGTGACTGTTCCCAGACAGGGATTTTGTTGAAAGTCCTAATTCCTTTCCCAGAGATTTCAGGTGCTGACACAAACCAACGTCACACCCAGTGCTGCCTCCTGGCTTCAGATATCATGTAATGGAATCCGGGGTGGTTTGGGTTGGAAGCGACCTTCATGATCATGGAATTCCACCCCCTTGCCGTGGGCAGGGACACCTTCCATTATCCCAGGTTGTTCCAAGCCCCATCCATCCTGGTCTTGGACACTTCCAGGGATCATGGGCCTCCACAACCTCTCTGGGCAATTTGTGCCAGGACCTCACCACCCTCACAGGGAAGAATTCTTCCCAAAACCCATCTAAACCTTCTCTCTTTCATTTTAAAGCCATTCCCTGTGTCCTGGCACTCCATCCCTTGTCCCAAGTCCCTCTCCAGCTCTTCTAGAGCTCCTTCAGACACTGGAAGGAGCTCTAAGGCCTCCCTGGAACCTTCTCCAGTCTGAACAGGACCAGCCTGGCTCCCGAATTGAGGGGCTCCAGGAGAGTTTAGCTCCATTTGCTAAACCCACTAATCAATTAATTACTGCCTAAATTAATTTCTATGTGTTTTTCAACTCACCCATGGAAGCAGGAAGCAGATGTTTCGGTAAGAAAGGAGTCGATTCCGATTATTATCCAAAAATGTGAAGGGAAAATATGAGGGGATGGCAGCATTTCACTGGATGGTTTTTCAGGTGGAAAATCATTACTGAGAATCTCACAAAGCTTTCTTCCCTTTAAACCCAAATTTTATAAAATTTAAATTATATATTGGCAGGGAAAAAAGCAAATTTAAACACGATAATGATATTGTTTCTGACTTGTCATTCTTTATCAGGCAATTAAGTGCAATGTGACATTTTCCTGACAAAGTAGCTCTGTACAGCTGTGTCTTTCTCCAGACAAAACATAAAGCAAATTAGAATGTGTGCATCCATAAATCTCCATGGCTGCAGCTGTAGCAGGGGAGGGAAGAGGGGGAGGAGGGAATGATGATGCATGGAGTTATTTCCTGCAGATCAGTATCATCTCCACTTTCATTTTCCTTTTGCTTTATTTTCTTTTGATTGTGATCCTTGATTAAAAATCTGGAGTATTGTGTTATCCCCTAATAGTTCTTTTTGGTTTAAGATTTCAGTCCATGGAAGTTTCTAGGAATCTCAGAATTCCCTGGATTCGGAAGCAGCCCCTGTTCCTTGATGTGAAACTGATGGGAAAACTGAGACCTTGAGGAACAAAAAATTTGTTTAGAATCAGAATCATGGCACCAAAACCCACATGGAGACACTTCAAGTACATCCTTCAGCCCCAAGGAGAGATGAGCTAAATATTAATCCCTCTCTGGACACAACCCAGGCTTGTGCATCCAAGTCCAGTCCATTAATCCCAAATCCATCCTCTCCATCTGTTCCAAGGGATGTGTTGGCTACTCCCCATTCACCAGCCACGCTCTGTCCCTGGCAAGCCCAGACTTTCTGCTAAGTTGGGTTTTTCCGGGTACAGGTGCCATCACTCTCTGGCCAGAATTGTTTGCAAGCCTTAAAGCTGGAAGTGAGGAGATTCCAGGCCTCCCCTGGGTCTGTTTTCCTGGAGCAAAGCTGATGAGCCGTTTCTCTGTGTAGCTGGCAAAGCCTCTGCCTGCTGTGTTTACATAAATCACAATAAATCTCATTTAGGCAACAAGCCATGTGCAAAGAGAAATCACCACCAGATGCTCCTGCAGATGAGGATGCTGAAGAAACCCTAATTCAGCCACCAGTTCCCACAGTCCCAGATTTAGTGCTGGAAGACTCGGGAAAATGGAGTCCAGAAGATGTTGGGGGGGACAAGGTTTGGAGATTTGTAGCCACAACTGCAGGTCAGGGAGCACTTGGAGCTGGAAGGTTTGGTGTTCCTCACCTACAACACAAGATTCTGAATTTTATCCTATCAAGGGTCCAAAATAGATTATTCTGTCCAAGAGTTTACCTGTTAAAGGACTAAAAAGTGCCTTAAAATTAGGATTAGTAGATGACTGTGGAGACGATGAGTTTGAAGGGAGCAAGCCCAGATTACCAGAGCAGCCTGAAGTCTCTCCCTGAGGTAGGGACTGAAGACTTGGGGCAGCATTTAATCTTCACTGTGATACTTTTACTTTTAAAAAAGCCCAAAACCATACCCTTTTACTTTAAAAAAAAAAGCCCAAAAAACATATCAAGCCCAAACCAGATCTTGGGATCAATGACAGCCCAAAACCAAGATGATTTTGTGATGTCATTGATCCCAAGGAGTGCTGAGCTCTTCTCATAGAATTTAGTGACAGGATGGGAAGGGAAGAATAAATAAAAGAAAAAATAAAAAGGAGCTTAGTTCAAAGGTGTAATAAACATTTTTCAGAAAGTATCCCAGTGATTTTTTGGTTTTCCACAGAAAAATAAAGATTCAGACATAATAATCCCAAAACTTCAGGGTTTATATAAATTTTTAGACATTGCTGAGCCTATTTCATCTCTTAGTCACATCTCTGTATGGCCAATTTAATTCCACTGCTTTCAGCAATGCACTTTCCCTCAGTTTAAAGCAGTGTTGGGGAAGGAGAAACATGCTCTGAATTAATCTCAGGGATAAATTGATGGCAGGTTGAGAGAGAGGGGAGGGTGGTCCCAGAGGGTAAAGGACTCAATTTCTCCAGATGTAGCTCTAAATAATTAATATTTTGTTCCAAGTCCCTGCTAATCCAGCACTGGTGCAGGACTCATTCTTCCTATTGCTGTTAAATGTGTTACAAATGCTCTGCATGAGTAAGCTCGGCTCACCAAGGGCCTGATCTAAGCTCAGCACATCTCTTGGCTGTGTTTGCATCCTCATGATGAGACAAAGAAAGGCACCCTCTTGCTTTCCATCAAGTTTGGGAGAAAAAATAGGAAAAGACACCGTTTTGCTGTTTGTTTTTGAAAAATCTGTAATTTCCAGCTCAGAAAAACAGTGTAAAATACAAGTGCTGCTTTCTAGTGACAATCCAAATTAATAGGACACAGAAAACTTCATGGGGTTTGGGCAGTGAGACATGGAAAACAGGAATTTACTCGAGCTAAAGAAAATAGGATTGAAGGAATGACAGAGGTTGGAGTGAGTGCCAGAGGCCAGGTCTGCTGAAAACAGGAATTAACAGCAATTGGAATTCTGAGGGTGGATGTTGCCTTGTCCCCTCTTGATTTTGTCAAATAGGTGCCCAACATTTTTAAATGCTTAAAAATCATGGAATATCCTGAGTTGGAAGGGACCCACAAGGATCATGGAGCCCAACTCCAGATCCTGCACAGGGCACCTCAAGGATCTCACCCTGAACCCTTCATGCTGACAACTGAGTCAATAAATTGTTCAGTTTTATTTTATTTTATTTTATTTTATTTTATTTTATTTTATTTTATTTTACTGATTCCATTTTTCCTTCTGCGTCTTGGATAGAAATGGAAGCATCAAGCACAATATCAAGCACCAGGCTGTCCATGCCTGCTCAATCCAGGCCACTTCGACTGGGTGTTCAACAGCCATCCCAAAGCTCTTCCCATTTAATAACTTCAGTCTTTTCTGGGTTTAAGTGAAATTTAATCAGAAAGAATCCTTTCTCCAAGCTCCAGCTCTTGGGAATGTGGCATTCCCTACAATTCTTATAGCAGCCTGTGATGACTGAGGTGGGAAATGTGTTTGAACCTTCCTGGTCTGAATGTCATTGCAGAGAACATTGCACTGTTACAAATAATGTGGATTTTATTATAATAAATGATATTTTTGTTGTGCAGAATGAAGATAAGCGAAGATAATGCAAATCCAGAGGAGCTGTGAGGGAGAGGAGAACTTTCTGCTCAGGTCAAGTTGTTCAAGAAGTGATTTTTGGGCTTGTCCTACGCAGGGCCAGGAGTTGGACTTGATGATCCTTGTGGGTCTCTTCCAAGTGGGGATATTTTATGAGTCTATGATTCTATTTAGAGCTCTTAGTGATATCCCAGGAGGATTCCCAGCATCCAAATACCACTCCAGAGGGGTGTGGGTCTCCCTGTCCACCTCTGAGCCCTGTACAGATGTTTCAGATACCCTCAGGCACCTTTCAGACCCCTTCACCTGAGGGAGAGCCCCACTTATCCAGCATCTGGATGTTACAGATCCTAATCCTTCAGCAGACACTAACACAGCTATGAAACACAAGACGAGACACTCTTATGTCTGTGTTCTCCTTCCCCTCACAAAGCAGAGAGATCTTGATGCCTTCCCGTAATCCCTCCTTTGCCTTCTTCCCTGAAATCCATGAGGGTTTTATGAAGAATACAGAATTTCTCCACAGGAGCTCAGAGATCTTTAATCTCTTCTAAACATTTTAATTTCTAATTTTTTTATCAATGGAAACTGATCTCTTCCAGGATTCAGTTTTCTCTTTTTTATTAAAGCAGAGAAAATGCTGAAGTTCAAATTATTTCTCACCTGCAGATGAAAAGAAGGTGGTTCTCAGTGCACAAAAGGCAGCTTTGAGCTTTCACTTTGACCCCACAGACCAAGTCACAGCAGTGAACCTATTTCTTCATGCCTCAGTTTCCCTCTTTGGGATCACATCCATGTATCCCAAAAGCCTGGAGCAACAGGAAAAGGGGGAATGGCTTCAAATTGAAAGAGAGAAAGATCAGATGGGATATTAGGAAGAAATTATTTTCTGTGAGGGTAGTGAGGTCCTGGTTGATTTTGCCCAGAGGAGCTGTGGCTGTTCCATCCCTGGAAATATTTAAGGCCAGGTTGGATGGGTCTTGGAGCAACCTGGGATAGGGGAAGACTTCCCTGGGATTGGAACTGGATGATCTTTAAGGTTTCATTCCACAAAAACCGTTCCATTCATAGAATTGCAACCTTTCTGGACCCTTTCCCCAAGGAAGTCTTTGCCAGGGATAAGGGATGGTCTGATGATATCATCCTGTCTGATGATGACGTGAGGAGTGACGTAAATGATCCACAGGATGGGGATTTCTTTCCACCAAGCCCATCCAAAATAAGATCATGCTGCTACAGTGGAAATTTTCCATCTCAAACACAAAGTCCAGAGAATTCCCTCTCATTTCTCCTTTCTGGAGTTCCATCAGCAGCAACCACCAGTTGCTCAGTGACAAAGCACAGCTGGATTTTGCCCATTACTCTCCAAACTTACGTTGTGTCAACGCCAAATTTCATCGTTAAAAACATCTGTCAAACCTGCTAATTAACCACAAGCTTAAAAATCCTCCAGAAGAATTTCTACAGAACGGTTTTAAATTAAAAGAGGGTAAATTTAGATTAGATAGAAGAAAGAAATCCTTCCTTGAGAGGGTGAGGCCCTGGCCCAAGTCGCCCAGAGAAGCTGTGGCTGCCCCATCCCTGGAAGTGTCCAAGGCCAGCTTGGACAGGGCTTGGAGCAACCTGGGATAGTGGGAGGTACCCCTGCCCATGGCAGGGGGTGGAATAGGATCATCCTTAAGGTTTCTTCCAACCCAAACCATTCCATGATTCCATGTTATTCGAGGTGTGTAAATCTGTGTTTTCTCAGGGACGATGAGTCCTGGCCTGAAACAAGGACTTCACCCTAAAAATAACTAAAGTTCAGCTCACGTCGTGAAGATCTCCTCTCCCTGTTGCCTCCAGGCAGTTTGACGACGCTCCTATAAAAATTCCCAGCACACTTCTAAAGTGCAAAGCACTGGAGCTCTTCCATATATCAGTATTCCATAAATCAATTTTCCTCGCTCTTCGATCATTTTTGTTTCAGATGCATCTTTGTCCAGTTTGACATCAGAATCAATGTAGATATAAAAGTGATAAATCATCTGCTTTGTTGGAAATGGCATCTTCAGCACAGGGAGCAGCCCTGCTGAGGAATACTTGGGAAAAACAGAGGTATAGAGAGGAAATGTTTGCAGTCATGGGGGCAGAATGGAATTACTTTATACTTGACAAGTTCTTTTCACATGTTAATGATATCAGAGAGTGCCTTTTACCCAGCACCTTCGGTGCTGCCTTTCCATCATTTATTTGAAGGGATAAAAAGAAAAAAAAAAAAAAAAAGGAAAAGAAGATGACTTTCATGTGACCCTGCAGTGACAAATTGGAATGCATAAAGCTCATGGAAGAGAAAACAAACAAGCAAACAAACCAGTCTTGAGCTTACACAAAAATGTGGTTTATTTTCCATAGACTTTATGGAAAAATAAATAAATTTCCATTTCAAAGTTTTGAAGTTTCTGTTGGAAAAAAGATAACCTGAGTTTTTTTGAATGACTTAATTATAAACAATAGGAAGAAAAAATAAAAATCAACCAAAAAAATCAAAGACAGATATTGGGTGTTTTTAAAAACATAAATATTGAACTCAAGGCCAGTTTTTCCTCAGCAACACATTTCCAAAATTACACAGAGGGAAATCCCAAACTCCACAATTATTTCCAGTACATGATACAAACATTTATCATATTTTGAGGGCAATGAGCACACGTTGAAAGCTCCCCTCAGTTGCTCACAAAAGATGTTTTGTGGCATTTAGGATGCTCTGGAATATTAAACACATCCACACAGGACTGGAAATCTGGAGTTACTCACATCCTTCCAGAGCTAGAGACATGTTTGGAAATACCAGAATATCTGAGAAATCTTGGATGTAAATAGAAGAAAAGCAGATAAATAGGAAAGGGAGATAAATAACTGTAAGAGATATAGTAGGATTTAAAGCCCCATCCAAACCAACATCTGCTGTGGGATAAGATACTTGGAACAACCTCATCCCTCTCCCACAGTGCGCCAGAGCCCAGCTCCTATGGAAAGGTGCTTCCAAATGGATTTGTGAGGGCACAAAGCCCATGGATTTATGCATATCAACCCCTCCTAGCTTGGTAGCTTTGACTGGAATTTGACTGGAAGTCTTCCCTTCAGACAGCTAAATCTGGGTGAGCTGAATCCTAATTACCCTGGCCTTGTTCCTGCTTTAATTCTGACATCTCCATCATTATGTAATAATAACCTTTCCAGAGTGCTTTTGGCTATGGGAAATATTCTCCAGCCCGACTGCTACAGTTTCATTTTGGGAACAGTTCCCTTCACATTCAATCAGCTGCTGCATTTTTTTTAATGTGAAAATATTCATCACTTCAGCACTGGTATGAAAAAGAATTGGAGGCATCTAAGTACAGGAGACTTCAGTTTTTCAGAGCTGGTGGCATTAAATACAATCAGGAAAGTTTGTCCAGCCAAAATCTGTGTGAAGTGAGAACATTTCGCTGTTATCAGACAGGTTGTTAAATGACCTTTAAGTTCTTCATTCTCCCTTTTCCCCAGCAAAACACTTTTAACTTTGCATAGGCTCCTGAATCAAAATCTCTCCAATAATTACATTTTCCAGTTCCTGTGCTCTTGTCCCCAGATGACTCCTAAGTAAAGCCTCCTAACTGCAGGGAGCTTGGGTGGTTGCAGCCACTTAGACTGAGAGAAAAGATTGCTCAGGAGGTGAGGAATGACCTGAGGACACAGGCTCTGCACAGAGCCGGGGACAAGAGCTGACTTTTCACACAATAAAATTATTGTCCTTTCCTCTCTGGCTCCAGCTCCTGCTGTTCCCGTAACCCCAACCTTTTCCTTCATTTTCCATGACAATTATTTCCAAATCTATAGGGGGTTTCTCCAGTTGAGTAACTCAGGGAATTTTCACAGCCCTCTTTCCAAGACAAAGCTGCCTCTGTAAGACATAAAATAGGTCCTAAAAGTCCTAAAGTTTGTGTGAGGAAAAATTCTGAGCATTTCCCAGCTCCACCCCTCATGACACCTGGGGTTACCAGCTTCCAACAGCTTAATGACATCCATGGAATAAACCAAAAAACTGAAATAAACTAAATTGTAAGTTTATTCCCTGCCACCACTGTGGCTTCTGCTCTTTTTGCCGTTTTCTCTTGATCTGCTCATACCAAGCAGATTTTGGGAGGAGGGAAGTGGCACTGCAAGGATGTGTGAGGTCAAGGAATATTTCAGTAAAAAAATGAGCTGGATCTCCTATTTCTTCAAGACATGAGGCATTAACCCTTCATCACCATCAGCACAAAGACTTCAGGAAGGTCAAGGGACTGAAAACAGATGGAGAATTATCACCTCAAAGGGAACTCAACTGGCTGATCCTCAGGAGAACAACAAAACCATCACCCCAAACATGAAACCCAGTGAGATGTCGCCTACTTGGATATAAAACCAACAGCACTCATTATGGGATGCAGAAAGAGGAGACTTGGGGACTTTGAAAACTTATTCTGAGGTGGTTTTAATGGCAGTGTGCGAATATATCAGAGTTGTTGAGAAAAAGTTGTTGGAACCCTGGATGCTGAGGATTTTAAACCTTCTGTGCTTAAAGGCACAGACCTACAAGAGAACACTGCAGTTGACCAGAGGCTGTGGAGAAGACTTCAAAAATTGACTGATAGCACTGAGATTACAGGTGTGTGGTTGGTTAGAAGTGTGTAATATCACAGGGTGGAAAACTTAGAGTTTGGGGTTTTAGAATGTAGAAATAAATATGAAGCAAGATAGAGGTTTAAGGGCGGAGGCTGGTTGTTCTTTACCTTCTTCTTCCTCCTTCTTCATGGGTTTGGGTGATATTTTGTAACTAGACAGAAAAGTCCGCGTTGCAGGCTTTGAGTGATCATTTATTGGGTTAAAAGGGAAAATAATGTAAGCATCATTTCTTAATTGGATATTTTAGTCTTAAAAGACCTTGTAACAAGAGATAGTTAGCCATTTTGTGCCTTACTAATGGAAGGCTGCAAAACTTATGGTTGTGAGGATGTTTCACTGATAAGAAATATCAAATACCTGAGTCCAAACATGAACTACATGAATTACATGAAGTATAAAACAACTACTACTGTCTCAAGTGCCTTCAATCCTGACCTCAAGAAACCGGTAAAAAGGGGTTGGGCCTCTTCTCCCAGTCAACAACAAAAGGACAAGGGAAAATGGCCTCAAGCTGTGCCAGGGGACGCTTATTTGGATATTAGGAAAATATTCTTCACCCCATAGGGTGGCTGGGTGCTGGAATTCTTCCCCAGGGAGTGGTCACACCTCCAAGGCTGCCAGAGTTTGCTTGGACAATGCTCTCAGGCAAAGGGTGGGATTTTTGGGGTGTCCTGTGCAGGGTGAGGAGTTGGACTTGATCCTTGTGGGTCCCTTCCAGCGTGGGATATTTTATTACTCTTTTGAAGCATCAGGGTTCAAAAGTTCAGGTGGCAGTAAGGGGCAAGACTTGAGAGTTTGAAGACCTGCTCCTGAGCAGTGCATCCAAGCCTGGAGAAACCCATGGAATGTGTGTGTGTATTCCTAGAGTAACTTCAGTCCTGGTCAGTTCAGAGGAGGAGCAGCATCGGTCCATTGGAGCTCTTCATGTTTCTGGGAGTGCTGTGCATTTAAGTGGATGTTATTTCTGTGGATGGCATAGGTTTGTGTTTCCTGTCCCTATTGATCTGTGTGACTGGCCATGGATATGCAGATAAATGGGTACATAAATATAAAATAAAACATAATGGGGGCTCCCAGCTGGAAAATATGCTCGGTTTTCCTGCTGGCTGCACCTGGGGACATGGAGCTACAGCAGCAGCTCATATATTGGGTTATTGGATTTAACAACCTCTAACAGATCATAACAGACATCAGGGACAGTGAAAGTGCTTGTACCAGGCTGGAGAGAAAAAGCAAAATAAAACAAACCAACAACAACAACAACAAAAAAAAATTTCTGGTACAAGCAAAAAATGCTTGTTCAGTTGTCAAGCAATCCCTGATGACCTGCTCTTGTTTTTTCCTGTAGATTTGGTTCCCTCAGCTCCAGCTGGGAGACAGTTCCATGATCTTCCTGCTCTTACTATTTCTTTAATGTATTTTTTAAAATATATATTTTAATTATTTTTCATTCTTGCCTTTCCTCTATGCCAACACTGCCTGTCTGGCACATGGTGGGATTTTTGGGATTGTCCATGGTCCTTGTAGGTCCCTTGCACCCCAGGATATTTAATGATTCAATGTTACATTGATAATCTGCCTTCTTTATCTTGGGGTTCTGTAGGTGTTGTCTAGGAAAAAAAAAAAAAAAAAAAAAAAAAAAAAAAAAAAAAAAAAAAAAAAAAAAAAAATTGGGCCTAAAAAAAACACATAGGGGAAAAAAAAAAAAACAAAAAAAAAAAAAAAAACAAAAAA